>NW_027552788.1:0-57371 GCF_045843805.1 Urocitellus parryii | reverse complement strand
AAGGGGTTGCCAAGCTTCCGAAAAACTACGAGTTTCCTGAAATCTCAGCAAACATTTTTTAACCCAATCTTGATGGTACTGGCAGGTAATGATCAGTACACCAGTCCCACTTGGCTCACCAAATTTCGTTCTTCTAGGTTAAACCGTTACTTTGCAGTAACTGTTTTCATGTTTAGGTTTCATTCTGTTTTCTCCTATATGGATACATGTAGTTGGAACTCTAAATCAAACACGGTTTGTGCTAGCACTTTGAACCTTGGCACAATAATGTAGTTCCAAGTTCTATCGCTATGGTTTGTGTCCTATTGAAGTAGACCCAAACAGAGACTGACGAGAATCACATTCATTAGAAGGGGTTGCCAATCTTCCACAAAACTAGGAGTCTCCAGAAATTTCAGGAAATATTTTTTCACCCAATCTTGATGATACTTGCAGGTAAGGATCAGTACACCAGTCCCACTTGGCGCACCAAATTTCGTTCTTCTAGGAAAAACCGTTCCTTTGCAGTAACTGTTTTCATGTTTAGGTTTCACTCTGTTTTCTCCTACATGGATACATGTAGTTGGAACTCTAAATCAAACACGGTTTGTGCTACCTCTTTGAAACTTGGCACAATAATGTAGTTCCAAGTTCTATAGCTATGGTTTGGTACTATTGAAGTAGCCCCAAGCAGAGACTGACGAGAATCACTTTCATTGAAAGGGGTTGCCAAGCTTCCAAAAAACTACGAGTTTCCTGAAATCTCAGCAAACATTTTTTCACCCAATCTTGATGATACTGGCAGGTAATGATAAGGACACCAATCCCTCTTGGCTCACCAAATTTCGTTCTTTTAGGTTAAACCGTTCCTTTGCAGTAACCGTTTTCATGTATAGGTTTCACTCTGTTTTCTCCTATATGGATACATGTAGTTGGAATTCTAAATCAAACACGATTTGTGCTAGCTCTTTGAAACTTGGCACAATAATGTAGTTCCAAGTTCTATCGTTATGGTTTGGGTCCTATGGAAGTAGTCCCAAGCAGAGACTGAGGAGAATCACATTCATTGGAAGGGGTTGCCAAGCTTCCAAAAATCTACGAATTTCCTGAAATCTCAGCAAACATTTTTTCACCCAATCTTCATGATACTTGCAGGTAATGATCAGTACACCAGTCCCACTTGGCTCTTCAAATTTCGTTCTTCTAGGTTAAACCGTTACTTTGCAGTAACCGTTTTCATGTTTAGGTTTCACTCTGTTTTCTCCTATATGGATACATGTAGTTGGAACTCTAAATCAAACACGGTTTGTGCTAGCTCTTTGAAACTTGGCACAATAATGTAGTTCCAAGTTCTATCGCTATGGTTTGTGTCCTATTGAAGTAGCCCCAAGCAGAGACTGAGGAGAATCACATTCATTGGAAGGGGTTGCCAAGCTTCCAAAACACTACGAGTTTCCTGAAATCTCAGCAAACATTTTTCACCCAATCTTGATGATACTGGCAGGTAATGATCAGTACACGAATCCCACTTGGCTCACCAAATTTCATTCTTCTAGGTTAAACCGTTTCCTTTGCTGTAACCGTTTTCATGTTTAGGTTTCACTGTTTTCTCCTATATGGATACATGTAGTTGGAACTCTAAATCAAACACGGTTTGTGCTACCTCTTTGAAACTTGGTACAATAATGTAGTTCCAAGTTCTATCACTATGGTTTGTGTCCTATTGAAGTAGCCCCAAGCAGAGACTGACGAGAATCACTTTCATTGAAAGGGGTTGCCAAGCTTCCAAAAAACTACGAGTTTCCTGAAATCTCAGCAAACATTTTTTTCACCCAATCTTGATGATACTGGCAGGTAATGATCAGTACACCAATCCCAATTGGCTCACCAAATTTCGTTCTTCTAGGTTAAACCGTTCCTTTGCAGAAAACCGTTTTCATGTTTAGGTTTCACTCTGTTTTCTCCTATATGGATACATGTAGTTGGAACTCTAAATCAAACACGGTTTGTGCTAGCTCTTTGAAACTTGGCACAATAATGTAGTTCCAAGTTCTATCACTGTGGTTTGTGTCCTATTGAAGTAGCCCCAAGCAGAGACTGACGAGAATCACTTTCATTGAAAGGGGTTGCCAAGCTTCCAAAAAACTACGAGTTTCCTGAAATCTCAGCAAACATTTTTTTTCACCCAATCTTGATGATACTTGCAGGTAATGATCAGTACACCAGTCCCACTTGGCTCACCAGATTCGTTCTTCTAGGTTAAACCGTTCCTTTGCAGTAACCGTTTTCATGTTTAGGTTTCACTCTGTTTTCTCCTATATGGATACATGTATTTGGAACTCTAAATCAAACACGGTTTGTGCTAGCTCTTTGAAACTTGGCACAATAATGTAGTTCCAAGTTCTATCGCTATGGTTTGTGTCCTATGGAAGTAGCCCCAAGCAGAGACTGACGAGAATCACTTTCATTGAAAGGGGTTGCCAAGCTTCCGAAAAACTACGAGTTTCCTGAAATCTCAGCAAACATTTTTCACCCAATCTTGATGGTACTGGCAGGTAATGATCAGTACACCAGTCCCACTTGGCTCACCAAATTTCGTTCTTCTAGGTTAAACCGTTACTTTGCAGTAACTGTTTTCATGTTTAGGTTTCATTCTGTTTTCTCCTATATGGATACATGTAGTTGGAACTCTAAATCAAACACGGTTTGTGCTAGCACTTTGAACCTTGGCACAATAATGTAGTTCCAAGTTCTATCGCTATGGTTTGTGTCCTATTGAAGTAGCCCCAAGCAGAGGACTGACGAGAATCACTTTCATTCAAAGGGGTTGCCAAGCTTCCAAAAAACTACGAATTTCCTAAAATCTCAGGAAACATTTTTTCACCCAATCTTGATGATACTTGCAGGTAATGATCAGGACACCAGTCCCACTTGGCTCACCAAATTTCGTTCTTCTAGGTTAAACCGTTCCTTTGCAGTAACCGTTTTCATGTTTAGGTTTCACTCTGTTTTCTCCTATATGGATACATGTAGTTGGAACTCTAAATCAAACACGGTTTGTGATAGCTCTTTGAAACTTTCACAATAAGGTAGTTCCAAGTTATATCTCTATGGTTTGTGTCCTATTGAAGTAGCCCCAAGCAGAGACTGACGAGCATCACATTCATTGAAAGGGGTTGCCAAGCTTCCAAAAATCTACGAATTTCCTAAAATCTCAGCAAACATTTTTCACCCAATCTTGATGGTACTGGCAGGTAATGATCAGTACACCAATCCCACTTGGCTCACCAAATGTCGTTCTTCTAGGTTAAACCGTTCCTTTGCAGTAACTGTTTTCATGTTTAGGTTTCACTCTGTTTTCTCCTATATGGATACATGTAGATGGAACTCTAAATCAAACATGGTTTGTGCTAGCACTTTGAACCTTGGCACAATAATGTAGTTCCAAGTTCTATCGCTATGGTTTGTGTCCTATGGAAGTAGCCCCAAGCAGAGACTGACGAGAATCACATTCATTGGAAGGGGTTGCCAAGCTTCCAAAAAACTACGAGTTTCCTGAAATCTCAGCAAACATTTTTTCACCCAATCTTGATGATACTTGCAGGTAATGATCAGTACACCAGTCCCACTTGGCTCACCAAATTTCGTTCTTCTAGGTTAAACCGTTACTTTGCAGTAACCATTTTCATGTTTAGGTTTCAATCTGTTTTCTCGTATATGGATACATGTAGTTGGAACTCTAAATCAAACACGGTTTGTGCTAGTTCTTTGAAACTTGGCACAATAATGTAGTTCCAAGTTCTATCGCTATGGTTTGTGTCCTATTGAAGTAGCCCCAAGCAGAGACTGAGGAGAATCACGTTCATTGAAAGGGGTTGCCAAGCTTCCAAAATCTACGAGTTTCCTGAAATCTCAGCAAACATTTTTTCACCCAATCTTGATGATACTTGCAGGTAATGATCAGAGCACCAATCCCACTTGGCTCACCAAATTTCGTTCTTCTAGGTTAAACCGTTCCTTTGCAGTAACCGTTTTCATGTTTAGGTTTCACTCTGTATTCTCCTATATGGATACATGTAGGTGGAACTCTAAATCAAACACGGTTTGTGCTAGCTCTTTGAAACTTGGCACAATAATGTAGTTCCGAGTTCTATCGCTATGGTTTGTGTCCTATTGAAGTAGCCCCAAGCAGAGACTGACGAGAATCACATTCATGGGAAGGGGTTGCCAAGCTTCCAAAAAACTACGAGTTTCCTGAAATCTCAGCAAACATTTTTTCACCCAATCTTGATGATACTTGCAGGTAATGATCAGTACACCAGTCCCACTTGGCTCACCAAATTTCGTTCTTCTAGGTTAAACCGTTCCTTTGCAGTAACCGTTTTCATGTTTAGGTTTCACTCTGTTTTCTCCTATATGGATACATGTATTTGGAACTCTAAATCAAACACGGTTTGTGCTAGCTCTTTGAAACTTGGCACAATAATGTAGTTCCAAGTTCTATCGCTATGGTTTGTGTCCTATGGAAGTAGCCCCAAGCAGAGACTGACGAGAATCACTTTCATTGAAAGGGGTTGCCAAGCTTCCGAAAAACTACGAGTTTCCTGAAATCTCAGCAAACATTTTTTCACCCAATCTTGATGGTACTGGCAGGTAATGATCAGTACACCAGTCCCACTTGGCTCACCAAATTTCGTTCTTCTAGGTTAAACCGTTACTTTGCAGTAACTGTTTTCATGTTTAGGTTTCATTCTGTTTTCTCCTATATGGATACATGTAGTTGGAACTCTAAATCAAACACGGTTTGTGCTAGCACTTTGAACCTTGGCACAATAATGTAGTTCCAAGTTCTATCGCTATGGTTTGTGTCCTATTGAAGTAGCCCCAAACAGAGACTGACGAGAATCACATTCATTAGAAGGGGTTGCCAATCTTCCACAAAACTAGGAGTTTCCAGAAATTTCAGGAAATATTTTTTCACCCAATCTGAATGATACTTGCAGGTAAGGATCAGTACACCAGTCCCACTTGGCGCACCAAATTTCGTTCTTCTAGGATAAACCGTTCCTTTGCAGTAACTGTTTTCATGTTTAGGTTTCACTCTGTTTTCTCCTATATGGATACATGTAGTTGGAACTCTAAATCAAACACGGTTTGTGCTAGCTCTTTGAAACTTGGCACAATAATGTAGTTCCAAGTTCTATCGCTATGGTTTGGGTCCTATGGAAGTAGCCCCAAGCAGAGACTGACGAGAATCACATTCATGGGAAGGGGTTGCCAAGCTTCCAAAACACTACGAGTTTCCTGAAATCTCAGCAAACATTTTTTCACCCAATCTTGATGATACTGGCAGGTAATGATCAGTACACCAATCCCACTTGGCTCACCAAATTTCGTTCTTCTAGGTTAAACCGTTCCTTTGCTGTAACCGTTTTCATGTTTAGGTTTCACTGTTTTCTCCTATATGGATACATGTAGTTGGAACTCTAAATCAAACACGGTTTGTGCTAGCTCTTTGAAACTTGGCACAATAATGTAGTTCCAAGTTCTATCACTATGGTTCGTGTCCTATTGAAGTAGCCCCAAGCAGAGACTGACGAGAATCACTTTCATTGAAAGGGGTTGCCAAGCTTCCAAAAAACTACGAGTTTCCTGAAATCTGAGCAAACATTTTTTCACCCAATCTTGATGATACTGGCAGGTAATGATCACTACACCAATCCCAATTGGCTCACCAAATGTCGTTCTTCTAGGTTAAACCGTTCCTTTGCAGAAACCGTTTTCATGTTTAGGTTTCACTCTGTTTTCTCCTATATGGATACATGTAGTTGGAACTCTAAATCAAACACGGTTTGTGCTAGCTCTTTGAAACTTGGCACAATAATGTAGTTCCAAGTTCTATCACTGTGGTTTGTGTCCTATTGAAGTAGCCCCAAGCAGAGACTGACGAGAATCACTTTCATTGAAAGGGGTTGCCAAGCTTCCAAAAAACTACGAGTTTCCTGAAATCCCAGCAAACATTTTTTTCACCCAATCTTCATGATACTGCAGGTAATGATCAGTACACCAATCCCACTTGGCTCACCAGATTTCGTTCTTCTAGGTTAAACCGTTCCTTTGCAGTAACCGTTTTCATGTTTAGGTTTCACTCTGTTTTCTCCTATATGGATACATGTAGTTGGAACTCTAAATCAAACACGGTTTGCGCTAGCTCTTTGAAACTTGGCAAAATAATGTAGTTCCAAGTTCTATCACTATGGTTTGTGTCCTATTGAAGTACCCCAAGCAGAGACTGACGACAATCACATTCAATGGAAGGGGTTGCCAAGCTTCCAAAAAACTACGAATTTCCTGAAATCGCAGCAAACATTTTTTCACCCAATCTTCATGATACTTGCAGGTAAAGATCAGTACACCAGTCCCACTTGGCTCTCCAAATTTCGTTCTTCTAGGTTAAACCGTTCCTTTGCAGTAACCGTTTTCATGTTTAGGTTTCACTCTGTTTTCTCCTATATGGATACATGTAGTTGGAACTCTAAATCAAACACGGTTTGTGCTAGCTCTTTGAAACTTGGCACAATAATGTAGTTCCAAGTTCTATCGCTATGATGTCTGTCCTATGGAAGTAGCCCCAAGCAGAGACTGACGAGAGTCACTTTCATTGAAACGGGTTGCCAAGCTTCCAAAAAACTACGAGTTTCCTTAAATCTCAGTAAACATTTTTTTTTACCCAATCTTGATGATACTGGCAGGTAATGATCAGTACACCAATCCCACTTGGCTCACCAAATTTCGTTCTTCTAGGTTAAACCGTTCCTTTGCAGTAACCGTTTTCATGTTTAGGTTTCACTCTGTTTTCTCCTATATGGATACATGTAGTTGGAACTCTAAATCAAACACGGTTTGTGCTAGCTCTTTGGAACTTGGCACAATAATGTAGTTCCAAGTTCTATCACTACGGTTTGTGTCCTATTGAAGTAGCCCCAAGCAGAGACTCAAGAGAATCACATTCATTGGAAGCGGTTGCCAAGCTTCCAAAACACTACGAATTTCCTAAAATCTCAGCAAACATTTTTTCACCCAATCTTGATGATACTAGCAAGTAATGATCAGTACACCAATCCCACTTGGCTCACCAAATTTCGTTCTTCTAGGTTAAACCGTTCCTTTGCAGTAACCATTTTCATGTTTAGGTTTTAATCTGTTTTCCCCTATATGGATACATGTAGTTGGAACTCTAAATCAAACACGGTTTGTGCTAGCTCTTTGAAACTTGGCACAATAATGTAGTTCCAAGTTCTATTGCTATGGTTTGTGTCCTATTGAAGTACCCCCAAGCAGAGACTGACGAGAATCACATTCATTGAAAGGGGTTGCCAAGCTTCCAAAAAACTACGAGTTTCCTGAAATCTGAGCAAACATTTTTTCACCCAATCTTGATGATACTGGCAGGTAATGATAAGTACACCAATCCCTCTTGGCTCACCAAATTTCGTTCTTTTAGGTTAAACCGTTCATTTGCAGTAACCGTTTTCATGTTTAGATTTTACTCTGTTTTCTCCTATATGGATACATGTAGTTGGAATTCTAAATCAAACACGGTTTGTGCTAGTTCTTTGAAACTTGGCACAATAATGTAGTTCCAAGTTCTATCGCTATGGTTTGTGTGCTATGGATGTAGAACCAAGTAGAGACTGACGACAATCACATTCATTGGAAGGGGTTGCCAAGCTTCCAAAAAACTACGAATTTCCTGAAATCGCAGCAAACATTTTTTCACCCAATCCTCATGATACTTGCAGGTAAAGATCAGTACACCAGTCCCACTTGGCTCTCCAAATTTCGTTCTTCTAGGTTAAACCGTTCCTTTGCAGTAACCGTTTTCATGTTTAGGTTTCACTCTGTTTTCTCCTATATGGATACATGTAGTTGGAACTCTAAATCAAACACGGTTTGTGCTAGCTCTTTGAAACTTGGCACAATAATGTAGTTCCAAGTTCTATTGCTATGATGTCTGTCCTATGGAAGTAGCCCCAAGCAGAGACTGACGAGAATCACTTTCATTGAAACGGGTTGCCAAGCTTCCAAAAAACTACGAGTTTCCTTAAATCTCAGTAAACATTTTTTTCACCCAATCTTGATGATACTGGCAGGTAATGATCAGTACACCAATCCCAATTGGCTCACCAAATTTCGTTCTTCTAGGTTAAACCGTTCCTTTGCAGTAACCGTTTTCATGTTTAGGTTTCACTCTGTTTTCTCCTATATGGATACATGTAGTTGGAACTCTAAATCAAACTCGGTTTCTGTTAGGTATTTGAAACTTGGCACAATAATGTAGTTCCAAGATCTATCGCTATGGTTTGTGTGGTATTGAAGTAGCCCCAAGCAGAGACTGACGAGAATCACTTTCATTGAAAGGGGTTGCCAAGCTTCCAAAAAACTACGAGTTTCCTGAAATCTCAGCAAACATTTTTTCACCCAATCTTGATGGTACTGGCAGCTAATGATCAGTACACCAGTCCCACTTGGCTCACCAAATTTCGTTCTTCTAGGTTAAACCGTTCCTTTGCAGTAACCGTTTTCATGTTTAGGTTTCACTCTGTTTTCTCCTATATGGATACATGTAGTTGGAACTCTAAATAAAACACGGTTTGTGCTAGCTCTTTGGAACTTGGCACAATAATGTAGTTCCAAGTTCTATCGCTACGGTTTGTGTCCTATTGAAGTAGCCCCAAGCAGAGACTCATGAGAATCACATTCATTGGAAGCGGTTGCCAAGCTTCCAAAACACTACGAATTTCCTAAAATCTCAGCAAACATTTTTTCACCCAATCTTGATGATACTAGCAAGTAATGATCAGTACACCAATCCCACTTGGCTCACCAAATTTCGTTCTTCTAGGTTAAACCGTTCCTTTGCAGTAACCGTTTTCATGTTTAGGTTTTAATCTGTTTTCCCCTATATGGATACATGTAGTTGGAACTCTAAATAAAACACGGTTTGTGCTAGCTCTTTGAAACTTGGCACAATAATGTAGTTCCAAGTTCTATTGCTATGGTTTGTGTCCTATTGAAGTAGCCCCAAGCAGAGACTGACGAGAATCACATTCATTGAAGGGGTTGCCAAGCTTCCAAAAAACTACGAATTTCCTAAAATCTCAGCAAACATTTTTTCACCCAATCTTGATGGTACTGGCAGGTATTGATCAGTACACCAATCCCACTTGGCTCACCAAATGTTGTTCTTCTAGGTTAAACCGTTCCTTTGCAGTAACTGTTTTCATGTTTAGGTTTCACTCTGTTTTCTCCTATATGGATACATGGAGTTGGAACTCTAAATCAAACACGGTTTGTGCTAGCACTTTGAACCTTGGCACAATAATGTAGTTCCAAGTTCTATCGCTATGGTTTGTGTCCTATTGAAGTAGCCCCAAGCAGAGACTGACGAGAATCACTTTCATTGAAAGAGGTTGCCAAGCTTCCAAAAAACTACGAGTTTCCTGAAATCTCAGCAAACATTTTTTCACCCAATCTTGATGATACTTGCAGGTAATGATCAGTACACCAGTCGCACTTGGCTCACCAAATTTCGTTCTTCTCGGTTAAACCGTTCCTTTGCAGTAACCGTTTTCATGTTTAGGTTTCACTCTGTTTTCTCCTATATGGATACATGTAGTTGGAACTCTAAATCAAACACGGTTTGTGCTAGCTCTTTGAAACTTGGCACAATAATGTAGTTCCAAGTTCTATCGCTATGGTTTGTGTCCTATTGAAGTAGCCCCAAGCAGAGACTGAAGAGAATCACATTCATTGAAAGGGGTTGCCAAGCTTCCAAAAAACGACGAATTTCCTGAAGCCTCAGCAAACATTTTTTCACCCAATCTTGTTGGTACTGGCAGGTAATGATCAGTACACCAATCCCACTTGGCTCACCAAATTTCGTTCTTCTAGGTTAAAACGTTCCTTTGCAGTAACCGTTTTCATGTTTAGGTTTCACTCTGTTTTCTCCTATATGGATACATGTAGTTGGAACTCTAAATCAAACACGGTTTGTGCTAGCTCTTTGAAACTTGGCACAATAATGTAGTTCCAAGTTCTATCGCTATGGTTTGTGTCCTATTGAAGTTGGCCCAAGAAGAGACTGACGAGAATCACTTTCATTGAAATTGGTTGCCAAGTTTCCAAAAAACTACGAATTTCCTGAAATGTCAGCAAACATTTTTTCACCCAATCTTGATGATACTTGCAGGTAATGATCAGTACACGAATCCCACTTGGCTCACCAAATTTCGTTCTTCTCGGTTAAACCGTTCCTTTGCAGTAACCGTTTTCATGTTTAGGTTTCACTCTGTTTTCTCCTATATGGATACATGTAGTTGGAACTCTAAATCAAACACGGTTTGTGCTAGCTCTTTGAAACTTGGCACAATAATGTAGTTCCAAGTTCTATCGCTATGGTTTGTGTCCTATGGAAGTAGCCCCAAGCAGAGACTGACGAGAATCACTTTCATTGAAAGGGGTTGCCAAGCTTCCAAAAAACTACGAGTTTCCTGAAATTTCAGCAAACATTTTTAACCCAATCTTGATGACACTGGCAGGTCATGATAAGTACACCAATCCCACTTGGCTCACCAAATTTCGTTCTTCTAGGTTAAACCGTTCCTTTGCAGTAACCGTTTTCATGTTTAGGTTTCACTCTGTTTTCTCCTATATGGATACATGTAGTTGGAACTCTAAATCAAACACGGTTTGTGCTAGCTCTTTGAAACTTGGCACAATAATGTAGTTCCAAGTTCTATCGCTATGGTTTGTGTCCTATTGAAGTAGCCCCAAGCAGAGACTGACGAGAATCACTTTCATTGAAAGGGGTTGCCAAGCTTCCAAAAAACTACGAGTTTCCTGAAATCTCAGCAAACATTTTTTCTCCCAATCTTGATGACACTGGCAGGTAATGATAAGTACACCAATCCCACTTGGCTCACCAAATTTCGTTCTTCTAGGTTACACCGTTCCTTTGCAGTAACCGTTTTCATGTTTAGGTTTCACTCTGTTTTCTCCTATATGGATACATGTAGTTGGAACTCTAATTCAAACACGGTTTGTGCTAGCACTTTGAAACTTGGCACAATAATGTAGTTCCAAGTTTTATCGCTATGGTTTGTGTCCTATTGAAGTAGCCCCAAGCAGAGAATGACGAGAATCACTTTCATTGAAAGGAGTTGCCAAGCTTCCAAAAAACTACGAGTTTCCTGAAATCTCAGCAAACATTTTTTTCACCCAATCTTGATGATACTTGCAGGTAATGATCAGTACACCAGTCGCACTTGGCTCACCAAATTTCGTTCTTCTCGTTTAAACCGTTCCTTTGCAGTAACCGTTTTCATGTTTAGGTTTCACTCTGTTTTCTCCTATAAGGATACATGTAGTTGGAACTCTAAATCAAACACGGTTTGTGCTAGCTCTTTGAAACTTGGCACAATAATGTAGTTCCAAGTTGTATCGCTATGGTTTGTGTCCTATGGAAGTAGCCCCAAGCAGAGACTGACGAGAATCACTTTCATTGAAAGGGGTTGCCAAGCTTCCAAAAAACTACGAGTTTCCTGAAATCTCAGCAAACATTTTTTCACCCAATCTTGATGATACTTGCAGGTAATGATCAGTACACCAGTCCCACTTGGCTCACCAAATTTCGCTCTTCTAGGTTAAACCGTTCCTTTGCAGTAACCGTTTTCATGTTTAGGTTTCACTCTGTTTTCTCCTATATGGATACATGTAGTTGGAACTCTAAATCAAACACGGTTTGTGCTAGCTCTTTGAAACTTTGTACAATAATGTAGTTCCAAGTTCTATCGCTGTGGTTTGTGTACTATGGAAGTAGCCCCAAGCAGAGACTGACGAGCATCACTTTCATTGAAAGGGGTTGCCAAGCTTCCAAAAAACTACGAGTTTCCTGAAATCTCAGCAAACATTTTTTCACCCAATCTTGATGATACTTGCAGGTAATCATCAGTACACCAGTCCCACTTGGCTCACCAAATTTCGTTCTTCTCGGTTAAACCGTTCCTTTGCAGTAACCGTTTTCATGTTTAGGTTTCACTCGGTTTTCTCCTATATGGATACATGTAGTTGGAACTCTAAATCCAACACGGTTTGTGCTAGCGCTTTGAAACTTGGCACAATAATGTAGTTCCAAGTTCTATCACTATGGTTTGTGTCCTAGGGAAGTAGCCCCAAGCAGAGACTGACGAGAATCACTTTCATTGAAAGGGGTTACCAAGCTTCCAAAAAACTACGGGTTTCCTGAAATGTCAGCAAACATTTTTTTCATCCAATCTTGATGATACTTGCAGGTAATGATCAGTACACCAGTCCCACTTGGCTCACCAAATTTCGTTCTTCTAGGTTAAACCGTTCCTTTGCAGTAACCGTTTTCATGTTTAGGTTTCACTCTGTTTTCTCCTATATGGATACATGTAGTTGGAACTCTAAATCAAACACGGTTTCTGTTAGCTCTTTGAAACTTGGCAAAATAATGTAGTTCCAAGTTCTATCGCTATTGTTTGTGTCCTATTGAAGTAGGCCCAAGCAGAGACTGACGAGAATCACTTTTATTGAAAGGGGTTGCCAAGCTTCCAAAAAACTACGAGTTTCCTGAAATCTCAGCAAACATTTTTTCACCCAATCTTGAGGATACTTGCAGGTAATGATCAGTACACCAATCCCACTTGGCTCACCAAATTTCGTTCTTCTCGGTTAAACCGTTCCTTTGCAGTAACCGTTTTCATGTTTAGGTTTCACTCTGTTTTCTCCTATATGGATACATGTAGTTGGAACTCTAAATCAAACACGGTTTGTGCTAGCTCTTTGAAACTTGGCACAATAATGTAGTTCCAAGTTCTATCGCTATGGTTTGTGTCCTATTGAAGTAGCCCCAAGCAGAGACTGACGAGAATCACTTTCATTGAAAGGGGTTGCCAAGCTTCCAAAAAACTACGAGTTTCCTGAAATCTCAGCAAACATTTTTTCTCCCAATCTTGATGACACTGGCAGGTAATGATAAGTACACCAATCCCACTTGGCTCACCACATTTCGTTCTTCTAGGTTACACCGTTCCTTTGCAGTAACCGTTTTCATGTTTAGGTTTCACTCTGTTTTCTCCTATATGGATACATGTAGTTGGAACTCTAATTCAAACACGGTTTGTGCTAGCACTTTGAAACTTGGCACAATAATGTAGTTCCAAGTTTTATCGCTATGGTTTGTGTCCTATTGAAGTAGCCCCAAGCAGAGACTGACGAGAATCACTTTCATTGAAAGGGGTTGCCAAGCTTCCAAAAAACTACGAGTTTCCTGAAATCTCAGCAAACATTTTTTTCACCCAATCTTGATGATACTTGCAGGTAATGATCAGTACACCAGTCGCACTTGGCTCACCAAACATCGTTCTTCTAGGTTAAACCGTTCCTTTGCAGTAACCGTTTTCATGTTTAGGTTTCACTCTGTTTTCTCCTATATGGATACATGTAGTTGGAACTCTAAATCAAACACGGTTTGTGCTAGCTCTTTGAAACTTGGCACAATAATGTAGTTCCAAGTTCTATCGCTATGGTTTGTGTCCTATGGAAGTAGCCCCAAGCAGAGACTGACGAGAATCACTTTCATTGAAAGGGGTTGCCAAGCTTCCAAAAAACTACGAGTTTCCTGAAATCTCAGCAAACATTTTTTCACCCAATCTTGATGATACTTGCAGGTAATCATCAGTACTCCAGTCCCACTTGGCTCACCAAATTTCGTTCTTCTCGGTTAAACCGTTCCTTTGCAGTAACTGTTTTCATGTTTAGGTTTCACTCTGTTTTCTCCTATATGGATACATGTAGTTGGAACTCTAAATCCAACACGGTTTGTGCTAGCTCTTTGAAACTTGGCACAATAATGTAGTTCCAAGTTCTATCACTATGGTTTGTGTCCTATGGAAGTAGCCCCAAGCAGAGACTGACGAGAATCACTTTCATTGAAAGGGGTTACCAAGCTTCCAAAAAACTACGGTTTTACTGAAATCTCAGCAAACATTTTTTTCATCCAATCTTGATGATACTTGCAGGTAATGATCAGTACACGAGTCCCACTTGGCTCACCAAATTTCGTTCTTCTAGGTTAAACCGTTCCTTTGCAGTAACCGTTTTCATGTTTAGGTTTCACTCTGTTTTCTCCTATATGGATACATGTAGTTGGAACTCTAAATCAAACACGGTTTGTGCTAGCTCTTTGAAACTTGGCACAATAATGTAGTTCCAAGTTCTATCGCTATGGTTTGTGTCCTATTGACGTAGCCCCAAGCAGAGACTGACGAGAATCACTTTCATTGAAAGGGGTTGCCAAGCTTCCAAAAAACTACGAGTTTCCTGAAATCTCAGCAAACATTTTTTCTCCCAATCTTGATGACACTGGCAGGTAATGATAAGTACACCAATCCCACTTGGCTCACCACATTTCGTTCTTCTAGGTTACACCGTTCCTTTGCAGTAACCGTTTTCATGTTTAGGTTTCACTCTGTTTTCTCCTATATGGATACATGTAGTTGGAACTCTAATTCAAACACGGTTTGTGCTAGCACTTTGAAACTTGGCACAATAATGTAGTTCCAAGTTTTATCGCTATGGTTTGTGTCCTATGGAAGTAGCCCCAAGCAGAGACTGACGAGAATCACTTTCATTGAAAGGGGTTACCAAGCTTCCAAAAAACTACGGGTTTCCTGAAATCTCAGCAAACATTTTTTTCATCCAATCTTGATGATACTTGCAGGTAATGATCAGTACACGAATCCCACTTGGCTCACCAAATTTCGTTCTTCTAGGTTAAACCGTTCCTTTGCAGTAACCGTTTTCATGTTTAGGTTTCACTCTGTTTTCTCCTATATGGATACATGTAGTTGGAACTCTAAATCAAACACGGTTTCTGTTAGCTCTTTGAAACTTGGCAAAATAATGTAGTTCCAAGTTCTATCGCTATGGTTTGTGTCCTATTGAAGTAGGCCCAAGCAGAGACTGACGAGAATCACTTTTATTGAAAGGGATTGCCAAGCTTCCAAAAAACTACGAGTTTCCTGAAATCTCAGCAAACATTTTTTCAACCAATCTTGAGGATACTTGCAGGTAATGATCAGTACACGATTCCCACTTGGCTCACCAAATTTCATTCTTCTCGGTTAAACCGTTCCTTTGCAGTAACCGTTTTCATGTTTAGGTTTCACTCTGTTTTCTCCTATATGGATACATGTAGTTGGAACTCTAAATCAAACACGGTTTGTGCTAGCTCTTTGAAACTTGGCACAATAATGTAGTTCCAAGTTCTATCGCTATGGTTTGTGTCCTATTGAAGTAGCCCCAAGCAGAGACTGACGAGAATCACTTTCATTGAAAGGGGTTGCCAAGCTTCCAAAAAACTACGAGTTTTCTAAAATCTCAGCAAACATTTTTTCTCCCAATCTTGATGACACTGGCAGGTAATGATAAGTACACCAATCCCACTTGGCTCACCAAATTTCGTTCTTCTAGGTTACACCGTTCCTTTGCAGTAACCGTTTTCATGTTTAGGTTTCACTCTGTTTTCTCCTATATGGATACATGTAGTTGGAACTCTAATTCAAACACGGTTTGTGCTAGCACTTTGAAACTTGGCACAATAATGTAGTTCCAAGTTTTATCGCTATGGTTTGTGTCCTATTGAAGTAGCCCCAAGCAGAGAATGACGAGAATCACTTTCATTGAAAGGAGTTGCCAAGCTTCCAAAAAACTACGAGTTTCCTGAAATCTCAGCAAACATTTTTTCACCCAATTTGATGATACTTGCAGGTAATGATCAGTACACCAGTCGCACTTGGCTCACCAAATTTCGTTCTTCTCGTTTAAACCGTTCCTTTGCAGTAACCGTTTTCATGTTTAGGTTTCACTCTGTTTTCTCCTATAAGGATACATGTAGTTGGAACTCTAAATCAAACACGGTTTGTGCTAGCTCTTTGAAACTTGGCACAATAATGTAGTTCCAAGTTGTATCGCTATGGTTTGTGTCCTATGGAAGTAGCCCCAAGCAGAGACTGACGAGAATCACTTTCATTGAAAGGGGTTGCCAAGCTTCCAAAAACTACGAGTTTCCTGAAATCTCAGCAAACATTTTTTCACCCAATCTTGATGATACTTGCAGGTAATGATCAGTACACCAGTCCCACTTGGCTCACCAAATTTCGTTCTTCTCGGTTAAACCGTTCCTTTGCAGTAACCGTTTTCATGTTTAGGTTTCACTCTGTTTTCTCCTATATGGATACATGTAGTTGGAACTCTAAATCAAACACGGTTTGTGCTAGCTCTTTGAAACTTGGCACAATAATGTAGTTCCAAGTTCTATCGCTATGGTTTGTGTCCTATTGAAGTTGGCCCAAGCAGAGACTGACGAGAATCACTTTCATTGAAAGGGGTTGCCAAGTTTCCAAAAACAACGAGTTTCCTGAAATCTCAGCAAATATTTTTTCTCCCAATCTTGATGACACTGGCTGGTAATGATAAGTACACCAATCCCACTTGGCTCACCAAATTTCGTTCTTCTAGGTTACACCGTTCCTTTGCAGTAACCGTTTTCATGTTTAGGTTTCACTCTGTTTTTCTCCTATTATGGATACATGTAGTTGGAACTCTAATTCAAACACGGTTTGTGCTAGCACTTTGAAACTTGGCACAATAATGTAGTTCCAAGTTTTATCGCTATGGTTTGTGTCCTATGGAAGTAGCCCCAAGCAGAGACTGACGAGAATCACTTTCATTGAAAGGGGTTACCAAGCTTCCAAAAAACTACGGGTTTCCTGAAATCTCAGCAAACATTTTTTTCATCAATCTTGATGATACTTGCAGGTAATGATCAGTACACGAATCCCACTTGGCTCACCAAATTTCGTTCTTCTAGGTTAAACCGTTCCTTTGCAGTAACCGTTTTCATGTTTAGGTTTCACTCTGTTTTCTCCTATATGGATACATGTAGTTGGAAACTCTAAATGAAACACGGTTTCTGTTAGCTCTTTGAAACTTGGCAAAATAATGTAGTTCCAAGTTCTATCGCTATGGTTTGTGTCCTATTGAAGTAGGCCCAAGCAGAGACTGACGAGAATCACTTTCTTGAAAGGGGTTGCCAAGCTTCCAAAAAACTACGAGTTTCCTGAAATCTCAGCAAACATTTTTCACCCAATCTTGAGGATACTTGCAGGTAATGATCAGTACACCAATCCCACTTTTCTCACCAAATTCGTTCTTCTCGGTTAAACCGTTCCTTTGCAGTAATCGTTTTCATGTTTAGGTTTCACTCTGTTTTCTCCTATATGGATACATGTAGTTGGAACTCTAATCAAACAACGGTTTGTGCTAGCTCTTTGAAACTTGGCACAATAATGTAGTTCCAAGTTCTATCGCTATGGTTTGTGTCCTATTGAAGTAGCCCCAAGCAGAGACTGACGAGAATCACTTTCATTGAAAGGGGTTTGCCAAGCTTCCAAAAAACTACGAGTTCCTGAAATCTCAGCAAACATTTTTTCTCCCAATCTTGATGACACTGGCAGGTAATGATAAGTACACCAATCCCACTTGGCTCACCAAATTTCGTTCTTCTAGGTTACACCGTTCCTTTGCAGTAACCGTTTTCATGTTTAGATTTCACTCTGTTTTCTCCTATATGGATACATGTAGTTGGAACTCTAAATCAAACACGGTTTGTGCTAGCTCTTTGAAACTTGGCACAATAATGTAGTTCCAAGTTCTATCGCTATGGTTTGTGTCCTATGGAAGTAGCCCCCAAGCAGAGACTGACGAGAATCACTTTTATTGAAAGGGGTTTCCAAGCTTCCAAAAAACTACGAGTTTCCTGAAATTTCAGCAAATATTTTTTAACCCAATCTTGATGACACTGGCAGGTCATGATAAGTACACCAATCCCACTTGGCTCACCAAATTTCGTTCTTCTAGGTGAAACCATTCCTTTGCAGTAACCGTTTTCATGTTTAGGTTTCACTCTGTTTTCTCCTATATGGATACATGTAGTTGGAACTCTAAATCAAACACGGTTTGTGCTAGCTCTTTGAAACTTTGCACAATAATGTAGTTCCAAGTTCTATCGCTATGGTTTGTGTCCTATTGAAGTATCCCCAAGCAGAGACTGAAGAGAATCACATTCATTGAAAGGGGTTGCCAAGCTTCCAAAAAACGACGAATTTCCTGAAGTCTCAGCAAACATTTTTTCACCCAATCTTGTTGGTACTGGCAGGTAATGATCAGTACACCAATCCCACTTGGCTCACCAAATTTCGTTCTTCTAGGTTAAAACGTTCCTTTGCAGTAACCGTTTTCATGTTTAGGTTTCACTCTGTTTTCTCCTATATGGATACATGTAGTTGGAACTCTAAATCAAACACGGTTTGTGCTAGCTCTTTGAAACTTGGCACAATAATGTAGTTCCAAGTTCTATCGCTATGGTTTGTGTCCTATTGAAGTTGGCCCAAGAAGAGACTGACGAGAATCACTTTCATTGAAATTGGTTGCCAAGTTTCCAAAAAACTACGAATTTCCTGAAATGTCAGCAAACATTTTTTCACCCAATCTTGATGATACT
The DNA here is from genome assembly GCF_045843805.1 of Urocitellus parryii. Classification (NCBI taxonomy): domain Eukaryota; kingdom Metazoa; phylum Chordata; class Mammalia; order Rodentia; family Sciuridae; genus Urocitellus; species Urocitellus parryii. The sequence goes on along the minus strand of NW_027552788.1, from coordinate 38,743 downwards.
TGCAGGTAATGATCAGTACACGAATCCCACCTTGGCTCCACCAAATTTCGTTCTTCTCGGTTAAACCGTTCCTTTGCAGTAACCGTTTTCATGTTTAGGTTTCACTGTGTTTTCTCCTATATGGATACATGTAGTTGGAACTCTAATCAAACACGGTTTGTGCTAGCTCTTTGAAACTTGGCACAATAATGTAGTTCCAAGTTCTATCGCTATGGTTTGTGTCCTATGGAAGTAGCCCCAAGCAGAGACTGACGAGAATCACTTTCATTGAAAGGGGTTGCCAAGCTTCCAAAAACTACGAGTTTCCTGAAATTTCAGCAAACATTTTTAACCCAATCTTGATGACACTGGCAGGTCATGATAAGTACACCAATCCCACTTGGCTCACCAAATTTCGTTCTTCTAGGTTAAAACGTTCCTTTGCAGTAACCGTTTTCATGTTTAGGTTTCACTCTGTTTTCTCCTATATGGATACATGTAGTTGGAACTCTAAATCAAACACGGTTTGTGCTAGCTCTTTGAACTTGGCACAATAATGTAGTTCCAAGTTCTATCGCTATGGTTTGTGTCCTATTGAAGTAGCCCCAAGCAGAGACTGACGAGAATCACTTTCATTGAAAGGGGTTGCCAAGCTTCCAAAAAACTACGAGTTTCCTGAAATCTCAGCAAATATTTTTTCTCCCAATCTTGATGACACTGGCAGGTAATGATAAGTACACCAATCCCACTTGGCTCACCAAATTTCGTTCTTCTAGGTTACACCGTTCCTTTGCAGTAACCGTTTTCATGTTTAGGTTTCACTCTGTTTTCTCCTATATGGATACATGTAGTTGGAACTCTAATTCAAACACGGTTTGTGCTAGCACTTTGAAACTTGGCACAATAATGTAGTTCCAAGTTTTATCGCTATGGTTTGTGTCCTATTGAAGTAGCCCCAAGCAGAGAATGACGAGAATCACTTTCATTGAAAGGAGTTGCCAAGCTTCCAAAAAACTACGAGTTTCCTGAAATCTCAGCAAACATTTTTTCACCCAATCTTGATGATACTTGCAGGTAATGATCAGTACACCAGTCGCACTTGGCTCACCACATTTCGTTCTTCTCGTTTAAACCGTTCCTTTGCAGTAACCGTTTTCATGTTTAGGTTTCACTCTGTTTTCTCCTATAAGGATACATGTAGTTGGAACTCTAAATCAAACACGGTTTGTGCTAGCTCTTTGAAACTTGGCACAATAATGTAGTTCCAAGTTGTATCGCTATGGTTTGTGTCCTATGGAAGTAGCCCCAAGCAGAGACTGACGAGAATCACTTTCATTGAAAGGGGTTGCCAAGCTTCCAAAAAACTACGAGTTTCCTGAAATCTCAGCAAACATTTTTTCACCCAATCTTGAGGATACTTGCAGGTAATGATCAGTACACGATTCCCACTTGGCTCACCAAATTTCGTTCTTCTCGGTTAAACCGTTCCTTTGCAGTAACCGTTTTCATGTTTAGGTTTCACTCTGTTTTCTCCTATATGGATACATGTAGTTGGAACTCTAAATCAAACACGGTTTCTGTTAGCTCTTTGAAACTTGGCAAATAATGTAGTTCCAATTCTATCGCTATGGTTTGTGTCCTATTGAAGTAGGCCCAAGCAGAGACTGTCGAGAATCACTTTTATTGAAAGGGGTTGCCAAGCTTCCAAAAAACTACGAGTTTCCTGAAATCTCAGCAAACATTTTTTCACCCAATCTTGAGGATACTTGCAGGTAATGATCAGTACACGATTCCCACTTGGCTCACCAAATTTCGTTCTTCTCGGTTAAACCGTTCCTTTGCAGTAACCGTTTTCATGTTTAGGTTTCACTCTGTTTTCTCCTATATGGATACATGTAGTTGGAACTCTAAATCAAACACGGTTTGTGCTAGCTCTTTGAAACTTGGCACAATAATGTAGTTCCAAGTTCTATCGCTATGGTTTGTGTCCTATGGAAGTAGCCCCAAGCAGAGACTGACGAGAATCACTTTCATTGAAAGGGGTTTCCAAGCTTCCAAAAAACTACGAGTTTCCTGAAATTTCAGCAAACATTTTTTAACCCAATCTTGATGACACTGGCAGGTCATGATCAGTACACCAATCCCACTTGGCTCAACAAATTTCGTTCTTCTCGTTAAACCGTTCCTTTGCAGTAACCGTTTTCATGTTTAGGTTTCACTCTGTTTTCTCCTATATGGATACATGTAGTTGGAACTCTAATCAAACACGGTTTGTGCTAGCTCTTTGAAACTTGGCACAATAATGTAGTTCCAAGTTCTATCGCTATGGGTTTGTGTCCTATGGAAGTAGCCCCAAGCAGAGACTGACGAGAATCACTTACATTGAAAGGGGTTGCCAAGCTTCCAAAAAACTACGAGTTCCTGAAATTCAGCAAACATTTTTTAACCCAATCTTGATGACACTGGCAGGTCATGATAAGTACACCAATCCCACTTGGCTCACCAAAATTTCGTTATTCTAGGTTAAAACCGTTCCTTTGCAGTAACCGTTTTCATGTTTAGGTTTCACTCTGTTTTCTCCTATATGGATACATGTAGTTGGAACTCTAAATCAAACACGGTTTGTGCTAGCTCTTTGAAAACTTTGTACAATAATGTAGTTCCAAGTTCTATCGCTGTGGTTTGTGTTCTATGGAAGTAGCCCCAAGCTGAGACTGACGAGCATCACTTTCATTGAAAGGGGTTGCCAAGCTTCCAAAAAACTACGAGTTTCCTGAAATTTCAGCAAACATTTTTTAACCCAATCTTGATGACACTGGCAGGTAATGATAAGTACACCAATCCACTTGGCTCACAAACCAAATTTCGTTCTTCTAGGTTACACCGTTCCTTTGCAGTAACCATTTTCATGTTTAGGTTTCACTCTGTTTTCTCCTATATGGATACATGTAGTTGGAACTCTAAATCAAACACGGTTTGTGCTAGCTCTTTGAAACTTGGCACAATAATGTAGTTCCAAGTTCTATCGCTATGGTTTTGTGTCCTATTGAAGTAGGCCCAAGCAGAGACTGAAGAGAATCACATTCATTGGAAGGGGTTGCCAAGCTTCCAAAAAACTACGAATTTTCTGAAATCTCAGCAAACATTTTTTCACCCAATCTTGATGGTACTGGCAGGTAATGATCAGTACACCAATCCCACTTGGCTCACCAAATTTCGTTCTTCTAGGTTAAACCGTTCCTTTGCAGTAACCGTTTTCATGTTTAGGTTTCACTCTTTTTTTTCCTATATGGATACATGTAGTTGGAACTCTAAATGAAACACGGTTTGTGCTAGCTCTTTGAAACTTGGCACAATAATGTAGTTCCAAGTTCTATCGCGATGGTTTGTGTCCTATTGAAGTAGGCCCAAGCAGATACTGACGAGAATCACATTCATTGAAAGGGTTTGCCAAATTTCCAAAAAACTACGAATTTCCTGAAATCTCAGCAAACATTTTATTCATCCAATCTTGATGATACTTGCAGGTAATGATCAGTACACCAGTCCCACTTGGCTCACCAAATTTCGTTCTTCTAGGTTAAACCGTTCCTTTGCAGTAACCGTTTTCATGTTTCGGTTTCACTCTGTTTTCTCCTATATGGATACATGTAGTTGGAACTCTAAATCAAACACGGTTTCTGTTAGCTCATGAAACTTGGCACAATAATGTAGTTCCAAGTTCTACCGCGATGGTTTGTGTCCTATTGAAGTAGGCCCAAGCAGAGACTGACGAGAATCACTTTTATTGAAAGGGGTTGCCAAGCTTCCAAAAAACTACGAGTTTCCTGAAATCTCAGCAAACATTTTTTCACCCAATCTTGAGGATACTTGCAGGTAATGATCAGTACACGATTCCCACTTGGCTCACCAAATTTCGTTCTTCTCGGTTAAACCGTTCCTTTGCAGTAACCGTTTTCATGTTTAGGTTTCACTCTGTTTTCTCCTATATGGATACATGTAGTTGGAACTCTAAATCAAACACGGTTTCTGTTAGCTCTTTGAAACTTGGCAAAATAATGTAGTTCCAATTCTATCACTATGGTTTGTGTCCTATTGAAGTAGGCCCAAGCAGAGACTGTCGAGAATCACTTTTATTGAAAGGGGTTGCCAAGCTTCCAAAAAACTACGAGTTTCCTGAAATCTCAGCAAACATTTTTTCACCCAATCTTGAGGATACTTGCAGGTAATGATCAGTACACGATTCCCACTTGGCTCACCAAATTTCGTTCTTCTCGGTTAAACCGTTCCTTTGCAGTAACCGTTTTCATGTTTAGGTTTCACTCTGTTTTCTCCTATATGGATACATGTAGTTGGAACTCTAAATCAAACACGGTTTGTGCTAGCTCTTTGAAACTTGGCACAATAATGTAGTTCCAAGTTCTATCGCTATGGTTTGTGTCCTATGGAAGTAGCCCCAAGCAGAGACTGACGAGAATCACTTACATTGAAAGGGGTTGCCAAGCTTCCAAAAAACTACGAGTTTCCTGAAATTTCAGCAAACATTTTTTCACCCAATCTTGATGGTACTGGCAGGTAATGATCAGTACACCAATCCCACTTGGCTCACCAAATTTCGTTCTTCTAGGTTAAACCGTTCCTTTGCAGTAACCGTTTTCATGTTTAGGTTTCACTCTGTTTTCTCCTATATGGATACATGTAGTTGGAACTCTAAATCAAACACGGTTTGTGCTAGCTCTTTGAAACTTGGCACAATAATGTAGTTCCAAGTTCTATCGCGATGGTTTGTGTCCTATTGAAGTAGGCCCAAGCAGAGACTGACGAGAATCACATTCATTGAAAGGGTTTGCCAAATTTCCAAAAAACTAAGAATTTCCTGAAATCTCAGCAAACATTTTTTCACCCAATCTTGATGATACTTGCAGGTAATGGTCAGTACACGAATCCCACTTGGCTCACCAAATTTCATTCTTCTCAGTTAAACCGTTCCTTTGCAGTAACCGTTTTCATGTTTAGGTTTCACTCTGTTTTCTCCTATATGGATACATGTAGTTGGAACTCTAAATCAAACACGGTTTCTGTTAGCTCTTTGAAACTTGGCAAAATAATGTAGTTCCAAGTTCTATCGCTATGGTTTGTGTCCTATTGAAGTAGGCCCAAACAGAGACTGATGAGAATCACTTTTATTGAAAGGGGTTGCCAAGCTTCCAAAAAACTACGAGTTTCCTGAAATCTCAGCAAACATTTTTTCACCCAATCTTGAGGATACTTGCAGGTAATGATCAGTACACCAATGCCACTTGGCTCACCAAATTTCGTTCTTCTCGGTTAAACCGTTCCTTTGCAGTAACCGTTTTCATGTTTAGGTTTCACTCTGTTTTCTCCTATATGGATACATGTAGTTGGAACTCTAAATCAAACACGGTTTGTGCTAGCTCTTTGAAACTTGGCACAATAATGTAGTTCCAAGTTCTCTCGCTATGGTTTGTGTCCTATGGAAGTAGCCCCAAGCAGAGACTGACGAGAATCACTTTCATTGAAAGGGGTTTCCAAGCTTCCAAAAAACTACGAGTTTCCTGAAATTTCAGCAAACATTGTTTAACCCAATCTTGATGACACTGGCAGGTCATGATAAGTACACAAATCCCACTTGGCTCACCAAATTTCGTTCTTCTAGGTTAAACCGTTCCTTTGCAGGAACCGTTTTCATGTTTAGGTTTCACTCTGTTTTCTCCTATATGGATACATGTAGTTGGAACTCTAAATCAAACACGGTTTGTGCTAGCTCTTTGAAACTTTGCACAATAATGCAGTTCCAAGTTCTATCGCGATGGTTTGTGTCCTATTGAAGTAGCCCCAAGCAGAGACTGAAGAGAATCACATTCATTGAAAGGGGTTGCCAAGCTTCCAAAAAACGACGAATTTCCTGAAGTCTCAGCAAACATTTTTTCACCCAATCTTGTTGGTACTGGCAGGTAATGATCAGTACACCAATCCCACTTGGCTCACCAAATTTCGTTCTTCTAGGTTAAAACGTTCCTTTGCAGTAACCGTTTTCATGTTTAGGTTTCACTCTGTTTTCTCCTATATGGATACATGTAGTTGGAACTCTAAATCAACACGGTTTGTGCTAGCTCTTTGAAACTTGGCACAATAATGTAGTTCCAAGTTCTATCGCTATGGTTTGTGTCCTATTGAAGTTGGCCCAAGCAGAGACTGACGAGAATCACTTTCATTGAAATTGGTTGCCAAGTTTCCAAAAAACTACGAATTTCCTGAAATGTCAGCAAACATTTTTTCACCCAATCTTGATGATACATGCAGGTAATGATCAGTACACGTATCCCACTTGGCTCACCAAATTTCGTTCTTCTCGGTTAAAACGTTCCTTTGCAGTAACCGTTTTCATGTTTAGGTTTTCACTCTGTTTTCTCCTATATGGATACATGTAGTTGGAACTCTAAATCAAACACGGTTTGTGCTAGCTCTTTGAACTTGGCACAATAATGTAGTTCCAAGTTCTATCGCTATGGTTTGTGTCCTATTGATGTAGCCCAAAGCAGAGACTGACGAGAATCACTTTCATTGAAAGGGGTTGCCAAGCATCCAAAAAACTACGAGTTTCCTGAAATCTCAGCAAACATTTTTTTCTCCCAATCTTGATGACACTGGCAGGTAATGATAAGTACACCAATCCCACTTGGCTCACCAAAATTTCGTTCTTCTAGGTTACACCGTTCCTTTGTAGTAACCATTTTCATGTTTAGGTTTCACTCTGTTTTCTCCTATATGGATACATGTAGTTGGAACTCTAATTCAAACACGGTTTGTGCTAGCACTTGAAACTTGGCACAATAATGTAGTTCCAAGTTCTATCGCTATGGTTTGTGTTCCTATTGAAGTAGCCCCAAGCAGAGACTGACGAGAATCACTTTCATTGAAAGGGGTTGCCAAGCTTCCAAAAAACTACGAGTTTCCTGAAATCTCAGCAAACATTTTTTCACCCAATGTTGATGATACTTGCAGGTAATGATCAGTACACCAGTCGCACTTGGCTCACCAAATTTCGTTCTTCTCGTTTAAACCGTTCCTTTGCAGTAACCGTTTTCATGTTTAGGTTTCACTCTGTTTTCTCCTATATGGATACATGTAGTTGGAACTCTAAATCAAACACGGTTTGTGCTAGCTATTTGAAACTTGGCACAATAATGTAGTTCCAAGTTGTATCGCTATGGTTTGTGTCCTATGGAAGTAGCACCAAGCAGAGACTGACGAGAATCACTTTCATTGAAAGGGGTTGCCAGCTTCCAAAAAACTACGAGTTTCCAGAAATCTCAGCAAACATTTTTTCACCCAATCTTGAGGATACTTGCAGGTAATGATCAGTACACCAATCCCACTTGGCTCACCAAATTTCGTTCTTCTCGGTTAAACCGTTCCTTTGCAGTAACCGTTTTCATGTTTAGGTTTCACTCTGTTTTCTCCTATATGGATATATGTAGTTGGAACTCTAAATCAAAACACGGTTTGTGCTAGCTCTTTGAAACTTGGCACAATAATGTAGTTCCAAGTTCTATCGCTATGGTTTGTGTCCTATGGAAGTAGCCCCAAGCAGAGACTGACGAGAATCACTTTCATTGAAAGGGGTTGCCAAGCTTCCAAAAAACTACGAGTTTCCTGAAATTTCAGCAAACATTTTTTAACCCAATCTTGATGACACTGGCAGGTCATGATAAGTACACCAATCCCACTTGGCTCACCAAATTTCGTTCTTCTCGGTTAAACCGTTCCTTTGCAGTAACCGTTTTCATGTTTAGGTTTCACTCTGTTTTCTCCTATATGGATACATGTAGTTGGAACTCTAAATCAAACACGGTTTGTGCTAGCTCTTTGAAACTTGGCACAATAATGTAGTTCCAAGTTCTATCGCTATGGTTTGTGTCCTATTGAAGTAGCCCCAAACAGAGACTGAAGAGAATCACATTCATTGAAGGGGTTGCCAAGCTTCCAAAAAACTACGAATTTCCTGAAGTCTCAGCAAACATTTTTTCACCCAATCTTGTTGGTACTGGCAGGTAATGATCAGTACACCAATCCCACTTGGCTCACCAAATTTCGTTCTTCTAGGTTAAAACGTTCCTTTGCAGTAACCGTTTTCATGTTTAGGTTTCACTCTGTTTTCTCCTATATGGATACATGTAGTTGGAACTCTAAATCAAACACGGTTTGTGCTAGCTCTTTGAAACTTGGCACAATAATGTAGTTCCAAGTTCTATCGCTATGGTTTGTGTCCTATTGAAGTTGGCCCAAGCAGAGACTGACGAGAATCACTTTCATTGAAAGGGGTTGCCAAGTTCCAAAAAAACTACGAATTTCCTGAAAATCTCAGCAAACATTTTTTCATCCAATCTTGATGATACTTGCAGGTAATGATCAGTACACGAATCCCACTTGGCTCACCAAATTTCGTTCTTCTAGGTTACACGTTCCTTTGCAGTAACCGTTTTCATGTTTAGGTTTCACTCTGTTTTCTCCTATATGGATACATGTAGTTGGAACTCTAATTCAAACACGGTTTGTGCTAGCACTTTGAAACTTGGCACAATAATGTAGTTCCAAGTTCTATCGCTATGGTTTGTGTCCTATGGAAGTAGCCCCAAGCAGAGACTGACGAGAATCACTTTCATTGAAAGGGGTTGCCAAGCTTCCAAAAAACTACGAGTTTCCTGAAATCTCAGCAAACATTTTTTCACCCAAACTTGATGATACTTGCAGGTAATGATCAGTACACCAGTCGCACTTGGCTCACCAAATTTCGTTCTTCTAGGTTAAACCGTTCCTTTGCAGTAACCGTTTTTCATGTTTAGGTTTCACTCTGTTTTCTCCTATATGGATACATGTAGTTGGAACTCTAAATCAAACACGGTTTGTGCTAGCTATTTGAAAATTGGCACAATAATGTAGTTCCAAGTTCTAACGCTATGGTTTGTGTCCTATGGAAGTAGCCCCAAGCAGAGACTGACGAGAATCACTTTCATTGAAAGGGGTTGCCAAGCTTCCAAAAAACTACGAGTTTCCTGAAATCTCAGCAAACATTTTTTCACCCAATCTTGATGATACTTGCAGGTAATGATCAGTACACCATCCCACTTGGCTCACCAAATTTCGTTCTTCTCGGTTAAACCCGTTCCTTTGCAGTAACCGTTTTCATGTTTAGGTTTCACTCTGTTTTCTCCTATATGGATACATGTAGTTGGAACTCTAAATCAAACACGGTTTGTGCTAGCTCTTTGAAACTTGGCACAATAATGTAGTTCCAAGTTGTATCGCTATGGTTTGTGTCCTATGGAAGTAGCCCCAAGCAGAGACTGACGAGAATCACTTTCATTGAAAGGGGTTGCCAAGCTTCCAAAAAACTACGAGTTTCCTGAAATCTCAGCAAACATTTTTTCACCCAATCTTGATGGTACTGGCAGGTAATGATCAGTACACCAATCCCACTTGGCTCACCAAATTTCGTTCTACTAGGTTAAAACGTTCCTTTGCAGTAACCGTTTTCATGTTTAGGTTTCACTCTGTTTTCTCCTATATGGATACATGTATTTGGAACTCTAAATCAAACATGGTTTGTGCTAGCTCTTTGAAACTTGGCACAATAATGTAGTTCCAAGTTCTATCGCTATGGTTTGTGTCCTATTCAAGTTGGCACAAGCAGAGACTGACGAGAATCACTTTCATTGAAATTGGTTGCCAAGTTTCCAAAAAACTACGAATTTCCCTGAAATCTCAGCAAACATTTTTGACCCAATCTTGATGATACTTGCAGGTAATGATCAGTACACGAATCCCACTTGGCTCACCAAATTTCGTTCTTCTCGGTTAAACCGTTCCTTTGCAGTAACCGTTTTCATGTTTAGGTTTCACTCTGTTTTCTCCTATATGGATACATGTAGTTGGAACTCTAAATCAAACACGGGTTTGTGCTAGCTCTTTGAAACTTGGCACAATAATGTAGTTCCAAGTTGTATCGCTATGGTTTGTGTCCTATGGAAGTAGCCCCAAGCAGAGACTGACGAGAATCACTTTCATTGAAAGGGGTTGCCAAGCTTCCAAAAAACTACGAGTTTCCTGAAATCTCAGCAAACATTTTTTCTCCCAATCTTGATGATAGTTGCAGGTAATGATCAGTACACCAATCCCACTTGGCTCACCAAATTTCGTTCTTCTCGGTTAAACCGTTCCTTTGCAGTAACCGTTTTCATGTTTAGGTTTCACTCTGTTTTCTCCTATATGGATACATGTAGTTGGAACTCTAAATCAAACACGGTTTGGTGCTAGCTCTTTGAAACTTGGCACAATAATGTAGTTCCAAGTTCTATCGCTATGGTTTGTGTCCTATGGAAGTAGCCCCAAGCAGAGACTGACGAGAATCACTTTCATTGAAAGGGGTTGCCAAGCTTCCAAAAAACTACGAGTTTCCTGAAATTTCAGCAAACATTTTTTAACCCAATCTTGATGAAACTGGCAGGTCATGATAAGTACACCAATCCCACGTGGCTCACCAAATTTCGTTCTTCTCGGTTAAACCGTTCCTTTGCAGTAACCGTTTTCATGTTTAGGTTTCACTCTGTTTTCTCCTATATGGATACATGTAGTTGGAACTCTAAATCAAACACGGTTTGTGCTAGCTCTTTGAAACTTGGCACAATAATGTAGTTCCAAGTTGTATCGCTATGGTTTGTGTCCTATGGAAGTAGCCCCAAGCAGAGACTGACGAGAATCACTTTCATTGAAAGGGGTTGCCAAGCTTCCAAAAAACTACGAGTTTCCTGAAATCTCAGCAAACATTTTTTCTCCCAATCTTGATGATAGTTGCAGGTAATGATCAGTACACCAATCCCACTTGGCTCACCAAATTTCGTTCTTCTCGGTTAAACCGTTCCTTTGCAGTAACCGTTTTCATGTTTAGGTTTCACTCTGTTTTCTCCTATATGGATACATGTAGTTGGAACTCTAAATCAAACACGGTTTGTGCTAGCTCTTTGAAACTTGGCACAATAATGTAGTTCCAAGTTCTATCGCTATGGTTTGTGTCCTATGGAAGTAGCCCCAAGCAGAGACTGACGAGAATCACTTTCATTGAAAGGGGTTGCCAAGCTTCCAAAAAACTACGAGTTTCCTGAAATTTCAGCAAACATTTTTTAACCCAATCTTGATGAAACTGGCAGGTCATGATAAGTACACCAATCCCACGTGGCTCACCAAATTTCGTTCTTCTAGGTTAAACCGTTCCTTTGCAGTAACCGTTTTCATGTTTAGGTTTCACTCTGTTTTCTCCTATATGGATACATGTAGTTGGAACTCTAAATCAAACACGGTTTGTGCTAGCTCTTTGAAACTTGGCACAATAATGTAGTTCCAAGTTCTATCGCTATGGTTTGTGTCCTATTCAAGTTGGCACAAGCAGAGACTGACGAGAATCACTTTCATTGAAATTGGTTGCCAAGTTTCCAAAAAACTACGAATTTCCTGAAATCTCGGCAAACATTTTTTCACCCAATGTTGATGATACTTGCAGGTATTGATCAGTACACCAGTCGCACTTGGCTCACCAAATTTCGTTCTTCTAGGTTAAACCGTTCCTTTGCAGTAACCGTTTTCATGTTTAGGTTTCACTCTGTTTTCTCCTATATGGATACATGTAGTTGGAACTCTAAATAAAACACGGTTTGTGCTAGCTCTTTGAAATTTGGCACAATAATGTAGTTCCAAGTTCTATCGCTATGGTTTGTGTCCTATTCAAGTAGCCCCAAGCAGAGACTGACTAGAATCACTTTCATTGAAAGGGGTTGCCAAGCTTCCAAAAAGCTACGAGTTTCCTGAAATCTCAGCAAACATTTTTTCACCCAATCTTGATGATACTTGCAGGTAATGATCAGTACACCAATCCCACTTGGCTCACCAAATTTCGTTCTTCTCGGTTAAACCGTTCCTTTGCAGTAACCGTTTTCATGTTTAGGTTTCACTCTGTTTTCTCCTATATGGATACATGTAGTTGGAACTCTAAATCAAACACGGTTTGTGCTAGCTCTTTGAAACTTGGCACAAAAATGTAGTTCCAAGTTCTATCGCTATGGTTTGTGTCCTTTGGAAGTAGCCCCAAGCAGAGACTGACGAGAATCACTTTCATTGAAAGGGGTTGCCAAGCTTCCAAAAAACTACGAGTTTCCTGAAATTTCAGCAAACATTTTTTAACCCAATCTTGATGACACTGGCAGGTCATGATAAGTACACCAATCCCACTTGGCTCACCAAATTTTGTTCTTCTAGGTTACACCGTTCCTTTGCAGTAACCGTTTTCATGTTTAGGTTTCACTCTGTTTTCTCCTATATGGATACATGTATTTGGAACTCTAATTCAAACACGGTTTGTGCTAGCTCTTTGAAACTTGGCACAATAATGTAGTTCCAAGTTCTATCGCTATGGTTTGTGTCCTATTGAAGTAGCCCCAAGCAGAGACTGACGAGAATCACATTCATTGGAAGGGGTTGCCAAGCTTCCAAAAAACTACGAATTTCCTGAAATCTCAGCAAACATTTTTTCACCCAATCTTGATGGTACTGGCAGGTAATGATCAGTACACCAATCCCACTTGGCTCACCAAATTTCGTTCTTCTAGGTTAAACCGTTCCTTTGCAGTAACCGTTTTCATGTTTAGGTTTCACTCTGTTTTCTCCTATGTGGATACATGTAGTTGGAACTCTAAATCAAACACGGTTTGTGCTAGCTCTTTGAAACTTGGCACAAAAATGTAGTTCCAAGTTCTATCGCTATGGTTTGTGTCCTATGGAAGTAGCCCCAAGCAGAGACTGACGAGAATCACTTTCATTGCAAGGGGTTGCCAAGCTTCCAAAAAACTACAAATTTCCTGAAATCTCAGCAAACATTTTTTCACTCAATCTTGATGATACTTGCAGGTAATGATCAGTACACCAGTCGCACTTGGCTCACCAAATTTCGTTCTTCTAGGTTAAACCGTTCCTTTGCAGTAACCGTTTTCATGTTTAGGTTTCACTCTGTTTTCTCCTATATGGATACATGTAGTTGGAACTCTAAATCAAACACGGTTTGTGCTAGCTCTTGGAAACTTGGCACAATAATGTAGTTCCAAGTTGTATCGCTATGGTTTGTGTCCTATGGAAGTAGCCCCAAGCAGAGACTGAAGAGAATCACTTTCATTGAAAGGGGTTGCCAAGCTTCCAAAAAACTACGAGTTTCCTGAAATCTCAGCAAACATTTTTTCACCCAATCTTGATGGTACTGGCAGTTAATGATCAGTACACCAATCCCACTTGGCTCACCAAATTTCGTTCTTCTAGGTTAAAACGTTCCTTTGCAGTAACCGTTTTCATGTTTAGGTTTCACTCTGTTTTCTCCTATATGGATACATGTAGTTGGAACTCTAAATCAAACACTTTTTGTGCTAGCTCTTTGAAACTTGGCACAAAAATGTAGTTCCAAGTTCTATCGCTATGGATTGTGTCCTATGGAAGTAGCCCCAAGCAGAGACTGACGAGAATCACTTTCATTGAAAGGGGATGCCAAGTTTCCAAAAAACTACGAATTTCCTGAAATCTCAGCAAACATTTTTTCACCCAATCTTGATGATACTTGCAGGTAATGATCAGTACACGAATCCCACTTGGCTCACCAAATTTCGTTCTTCTTGGTTAAACAGTTCCTTTGCAGTAACCGTTTTCATGTTTAGGTTTCACTCTGTTTTCTCCTATATGGATACATGTAGTTGGAACTCTAAATCCAACACGGTTTGTGGTAGCTCTTTGAAACTTGGCACAATAATGTAGTTCCAAGTTCTATCACTATGGTTTGTGTCCTATGGAAGTAGCCCCAAGCAGAGACTGACGAGAATCACTTTCATTGAAAGGGGTTGCCAAGCTTCCAAAAAACTACGGGTTTCCTGAAATCTCAGCAAACATTTTTTTCATCCAATCTTGATGATACTTGCAGGTAATGATCAGTACACCAGTCCCACTTGGCTCACCAAATTTCGTTCTTCTTGGTTAAACCGTTCCTTTGCAGTAACCGTTTTCATGTTTAGGTTTCACTCTGTTTTCTCCTATATGGATACATGTAGTTGGAACTCTAAATCAAACACGGTTTCTGTTAGCTCTTTGAAACTTGGCAAAATAATGTAGTTCCAAGTTCTATCGCTATGGTTTGTGTCCTATTGAAGAAGGCCCAAGCAGAGACTGACGAGAATCACTTTTATTGAAAGGGGTTGCCAGCTTTCAAAAAACTACGAGTTTCCTGAAATCTCAGCAAACATTTTTTCACCCTATCTTGAGGATATTTGCAGGTAATGATCAGCACACCAATCCCACTTGGCTCACCAAATTTCGTTCTTCTCGTTTAAACCGTTCCTTTGCAGTAACCGTTTTCATGTTTAGGTTTCACTCTGTTTTCTCCTATATGGATACATGTTGTTGGAACTCTAAATCAAACACGGTTCGTGCTAGCTCTTTGAACCTTGGCACAATAATGTAGTTCCAAGTTCTATCGCTATGGTTTTTGTCCTATGGAAGTAGCCCCAAGCAGAGACTGACGAGAATCACTTTCATTGAAAGGGGTTGCCAAGCTTCCAAAAAACTACGAGTTTCCTGAAATTTCAGCCAACATTTTTTAACCCAATCTTGATGACACTGGCAGGTCATGATAAGTACACCAATCCCACTTGGCTCACCAAATTTCGTTCTTCTAGGTTACACCGTTCCTTTGCAGTAACCGTTTTCATGTTTAGGTTTCACTCTGTTTTCTCCTATATGGATACATGTAGTTGGAACTCTAAATCAAACACGGTTTGTGCTAGCTCTTTGAAACTTGGCACAATAATGTAGTTCCAAGTTCTATCGCTATGGTTTGTGTCCTATTGAAGTAGCCCCAAGCAGAGACTGACGAGAATCACATTCATTGGAAGGGATTGCCAAGCTTCCAAAAAACTACGAATTTCCTGAAATCTCAGCAAACATTTCTTCACCCAATCTTGATGGTACTGGCAGGTAATGATCAGTACACCAATCACACTTGGCTCACCAAATTTCGTTCTTCTTGGTTAAACCGTTCCTTTGCAGTAACCGTTTTCATGTTTAGGTTTCACTCTGTTTTCTCCTATATGGATACATGTAGTTGGAACTCTAAATCAAACACGGTTTGTGCTAGCTCTTTGAAACTTGGCACAATAATGTAGTTCCAAGGTCTATCGCTATGGTTTGTGTCCTATGGATGTAGCCCCAAGCAGAGACTGACGGGAATCACTTTCATTGAAAGGGGTTGCCAAGCTTCCAAAAAACTACGAGTTTCCTGAAATTTCAGCAAACATTTTTTAACCCAATCTTGATGACACTGGCAGGTCATGATAAGTACACCAATCCCACTTGGCTCACCAAATTTCGTTCTTCTAGGTTACACCGTTCCTTTGCAGTAACCGTTTTCATGTTTAGGTTTCACTCTGTTTTCTCCTATATGGATACATGTAGTTGGAACTCTAAATCAAACACGGTTTGTGCTAGCTCTTTGAAACTTGGCACAATAATGTACTTCCAAGTTCTATCGCTATGGTTTGTGTCCTATTGAAGTAGCCCCAAGCAGAGACTGACGAGAATCACATTCATTGGAAGGGATTGCCAAGCTTCCAAAAAACTACGAATTTCCTGAAATCTCAGCAAACATTTCTTCACCCAATCTTGATGGTACTGGCAGGTAATGATCAGTACACCAATCCCACTTGGCTCACCAAATTTCGTTCTTCTAGGTTACACCGTTCCTTTGCAGTAACCGTTTTCATGTTTAGGTTTCACTCTGTTTTCTCCTATATGGATACATGTAGTTGGAACTCTAAATCAAACACGGTTTGTGCTAGCTCTTTGAAACTTGGCACAATAATGTAGTTCCAAGTTCTATCGCTATGGTTTGTGTCCTATTGAAGTAGCCCCAAGCAGAGACTGACGAGAATCACTTTCATTGAAATTGGTTGCCAAGTTTCCAAAAAACTACGAATTTCCTGAAATCTCGGCAAACATTTTTTCACCCAATGTTGATGATACTTGCAGGTATTGATCAGTACACCAGTCGCACTTGGCTCACCAAATTTCGTTCTTCTAGGTTAAACCGTTCCTTTGCAGTAACCGTTTTCATGTTTAGGTTTCACTCTGTTTTCTCCTATATGGATACATGTAGTTGGAACTCTAAATAAAACACGGTTTGTGCTAGCTCTTTGAAATTTGGCACAATAATGTAGTTCCAAGTTCTATCGCTATGGTTTGTGTCCTATTCAAGTAGCCCCAAGCAGAGACTGACTAGAATCACTTTCATTGAAAGGGGTTGCCAAGCTTCCAAAAAGCTACGAGTTTCCTGAAATCTCAGCAAACATTTTTTCACCCAATCTTGATGATACTTGCAGGTAATGATCAGTACACCAATCCCACTTGGCTCACCAAATTTCGTTCTTCTCGGTTAAACCGTTCCTTTGCAGTAACCGTTTTCATGTTTAGGTTTCACTCTGTTTTCTCCTATATGGATACATGTAGTTGGAACTCTAAATCAAACACGGTTTGTGCTAGCTCTTTGAAACTTGGCACAAAAATGTAGTTCCAAGTTCTATCGCTATGGTTTGTGTCCTTTGGAAGTAGCCCCAAGCAGAGACTGACGAGAATCACTTTCATTGAAAGGGGTTGCCAAGCTTCCAAAAAACTACGAGTTTCCTGAAATTTCAGCAAACATTTTTTAACCCAATCTTGATGACACTGGCAGGTCATGATAAGTACACCAATCCCACTTGGCTCACCAAATTTTGTTCTTCTAGGTTACACCGTTCCTTTGCAGTAACCGTTTTCATGTTTAGGTTTCACTCTGTTTTCTCCTATATGGATACATGTATTTGGAACTCTAATTCAAACACGGTTTGTGCTAGCTCTTTGAAACTTGGCACAATAATGTAGTTCCAAGTTCTATCGCTATGGTTTGTGTCCTATTGAAGTAGCCCCAAGCAGAGACTGACGAGAATCACATTCATTGGAAGGGGTTGCCAAGCTTCCAAAAAACTACGAATTTCCTGAAATCTCAGCAAACATTTTTTCACCCAATCTTGATGGTACTGGCAGGTAATGATCAGTACACCAATCCCACTTGGCTCACCAAATTTCGTTCTTCTAGGTTAAACCGTTCCTTTGCAGTAACCGTTTTCATGTTTAGGTTTCACTCTGTTTTCTCCTATGTGGATACATGTAGTTGGAACTCTAAATCAAACACGGTTTGTGCTAGCTCTTTGAAACTTGGCACAAAAATGTAGTTCCAAGTTCTATCGCTATGGTTTGTGTCCTATGGAAGTAGCCCCAAGCAGAGACTGACGAGAATCACTTTCATTGCAAGGGGTTGCCAAGCTTCCAAAAAACTACGAGTTTCCTGAAATCTCAGCAAACATTTTTTCACTCAATCTTGATGATACTTGCAGGTATTGATCAGTACACCAGTCGCACTTGGCTCACCAAATTTCGTTCTTCTAGGTTAAACCGTTCCTTTGCAGTAACCGTTTTCATGTTTAGGTTTCACTCTGTTTTCTCCTATATGGATACATGTAGTTGGAACTCTAAATCAAACACGGTTTGTGCTAGCTCTTGGAAACTTGGCACAATAATGTAGTTCCAAGTTGTATCGCTATGGTTTGTGTCCTATGGAAGTAGCCCCAAGCAGAGACTGAAGAGAATCACTTTCATTGAAAGGGGTTGCCAAGCTTCCAAAAAACTACGAGTTTCCTGAAATCTCAGCAAACATTTTTTCACCCAATCTTGATGGTACTGGCAGGTAATGATCAGTACACCAATCCCACTTGGCTCACCAAATTTCGTTCTTCTAGGTTAAAACGTTCCTTTGCAGTAACCGTTTTCATGTTTAGGTTTCACTCTGTTTTCTCCTATATGGATACATGTAGTTGGAACTCTAAATCAAACACTTTTTGTGCTAGCTCTTTGAAACTTGGCACAAAAATGTAGTTCCAAGTTCTATCGCTATGGATTGTGTCCTATGGAAGTAGCCCCAAGCAGAGACTGACGAGAATCACTTTCATTGAAAGGGGATGCCAAGTTTCCAAAAAACTACGAATTTCCTGAAATCTCAGCAAACATTTTTTCACCCAATCTTGATGATACTTGCAGGTAATGATCAGTACACGAATCCCACTTGGCTCACCAAATTTCGTTCTTCTTGGTTAAACAGTTCCTTTGCAGTAACCGTTTTCATGTTTAGGTTTCACTCTGTTTTCTCCTATATGGATACATGTAGTTGGAACTCTAAATCCAACACGGTTTGTGGTAGCTCTTTGAAACTTGGCACAATAATGTAGTTCCAAGTTCTATCACTATGGTTTGTGTCCTATGGAAGTAGCCCCAAGCAGAGACTGACGAGAATCACTTTCATTGAAAGGGGTTGCCAAGCTTCCAAAAAACTACGGGTTTCCTGAAATCTCAGCAAACATTTTTTTCATCCAATCTTGATGATACTTGCAGGTAATGATCAGTACACCAGTCCCACTTGGCTCACCAAATTTCGTTCTTCTTGGTTAAACCGTTCCTTTGCAGTAACCGTTTTCATGTTTAGGTTTCACTCTGTTTTCTCCTATATGGATACATGTAGTTGGAACTCTAAATCAAACACGGTTTCTGTTAGCTCTTTGAAACTTGGCAAAATAATGTAGTTCCAAGTTCTATCGCTATGGTTTGTGTCCTATTGAAGAAGGCCCAAGCAGAGACTGACGAGAATCACTTTTATTGAAAGGGGTTGCCAGCTTTCAAAAACTACGAGTTTCCTGAAATCTCAGCAAACATTTTTTCACCCAATCTTGAGGATATTTGCAGGTAATGATCAGCACACCAATCCCACTTGGCTCACCAAATTTCGTTCTTCTCGTTTAAACCGTTCCTTTGCAGTAACCGTTTTCATGTTTAGGTTTCACTCTGTTTTCTCCTATATGGATACATGTTGTTGGAACTCTAAATCAAACACGGTTCGTGCTAGCTCTTTGAACCTTGGCACAATAATGTAGTTCCAAGTTCTATCGCTATGGTTTGTGTCCTATGGAAGTAGCCCCAAGCAGAGACTGACGAGAATCACTTTCATTGAAAGGGGTTGCCAAGCTTCCAAAAAACTACGAGTTTCCTGAAATTTCAGCAAACATTTTTTAACCCAATCTTGATGACACTGGCAGGTCATGATAAGTACACCAATCCCACTTGGCTCACCAAATTTCGTTCTTCTAGGTTACACCGTTCCTTTGCAGTAACCGTTTTCATGTTTAGGTTTCACTCTGTTTTCTCCTATATGGATACATGTAGTTGGAACTCTAAATCAAACACGGTTTGTGCTAGCTCTTTGAAACTTGGCACAATAATGTAGTTCCAAGTTCTATCGCCATGGTTTGTGTCCTATTGAAGTAGCCCCAAGCAGAGACTGACGAGAATCACATTCATTGGAAGGGATTGCCAAGCTTCCAAAAAACTACGAATTTCCTGAAATCTCAGCAAACATTTCTTCACCCAATCTTGATGGTACTGGCAGGTAATGATCAGTACACCAATCACACTTGGCTCACCAAATTTCGTTCTTCTTGGTTAAACCGTTCCTTTGCAGTAACCGTTTTCATGTTTAGGTTTCACTCTGTTTTCTCCTATATGGATACATGTAGTTGGAACTCTAAATCAAACACGGTTTGTGCTAGCTCTTTGAAACTTGGCACAATAATGTAGTTCCAAGGTCTATCGCTATGGTTTGAGTCCTATGGATGTAGCCCCAAGCAGAGACTGACGGGAATCACTTTCATTGAAAGGGGTTGCCAAGCTTCCAAAAAACTACGAGTTTCCTGAAATTTCAGCAAACATTTTTTAACCCAATCTTGATGACACTGGCAGGTCATGATAAGTACACCAATCCCACTTGGCTCACCAAATTTCGTTCTTCTAGGTTACACCGTTCCTTTGCAGTAACCGTTTTCATGTTTAGGTTTCACTCTGTTTTCTCCTATATGGATACATGTAGTTGGAACTCTAAATCAAACACGGTTTGTGCTAGCTCTTTGACTTGGCACAATAATGTACTTCCAAGTTCTATCGCTATGGTTTGTGTCCTATTGAAGTAGCCCCAAGCAGAGACTGACGAGAATCACATTCATTGGAAGGGATTGCCAAGCTTCCAAAAAACTACGAATTTCCTGAAATCTCAGCAAACATTTCTTCACCCAATCTTGATGGTACTGGCAGGTAATGATCAGTACACCAATCCCCACTTGGCTCACCAAAATTTCGTTCTTCTAGGTTACACCGTTCCTTTGCAGTAACCGTTTTCATGTTTAGGTTTCACTCTGTTTTCTCCTATATGGATACATGTAGTTGGAACACTAAATCAAACACGGTTTGTGCTAGCTCTTTGAAACTTGGCACAATAATGTAGTTCCAAGTTGTATCGCTATGGTTTGTGTCCTATGGAAGTAGCCCCAAGCAGAGACTGACGAGAATCACTTTCATTGAAAGGGGTTGCCAAGCTTCCAAAAAACTACGAGTTTCCTGAAATCTCAGCAAACATTTATTCTCCCAATCTTGATGATACTTGCAGGTAATGATCAGTACACCAATCCCACTTGGCTCACCAAATTTCGTTCTTCTTGGTTAAACCGTTCCTTTGCAGTAACCGTTTTCATGTTTAGGTTTCACTCTGTTTTCTCCTATATGGATACATGTAGTTGGAACTCTAAATCAAACACGGTTTGTGCTAGCTCTTTGAAACTTGGCACAATAATGTAGTTCCAAGGTCTATCGCTATGGTTTGTGTCCTATGGATGTAGCCCCAAGCAGAGACTGACGGGAATCACT
Organism: Urocitellus parryii; assembly: GCF_045843805.1. Classification (NCBI taxonomy): domain Eukaryota; kingdom Metazoa; phylum Chordata; class Mammalia; order Rodentia; family Sciuridae; genus Urocitellus; species Urocitellus parryii. The sequence continues at coordinate 17,830 of NW_027552788.1, read as the reverse complement.
TTCATTGAAAGGGGTTGCCAAGCTTCCAAAAAACTACGAGTTTCCTGAAATTTCAGCAAACATTTTTTAACCCAATCTTGATGACACTGGCAGGTCATGATAAGTACACCAATCCCACTTGGCTCACCAAATTTCGTTCTTCTAGGTTACACCGTTCCTTTGCAGTAACCGTTTTCATGTTTAGGTTTCACTCTGTTTTCTCCTATATGGATACATGTAGTTGGAACTCTAAATCAAACACGGTTTGTGCTAGCTCTTTGAAACTTGGCACAATAATGTACTTCCAAGTTCTATCGCTATGGTTTGTGTCCTATTGAAGTAGCCCCAAGCAGAGACTGACGAGAATCACATTCATTGGAAGGGATTGCCAAGCTTCCAAAAAACTACGAATTTCCTGAAATCTCAGCAAACATTTCTTCACCCAAATTTGATGGTACTGGCAGGTAATGATCAGTACACCAATCCCACTTGGCTCACCAAATTTCGTTCTTCTAGGTTACACCGTTCCTTTGCAGTAACCGTTTTCATGTTTAGGTTTCACTCTGTTTTCTCCTATATGGATACATGTAGTTGGAACTCTAAATCAAACACGGTTTGTGCTAGCTCTTTGAAACTTGGCACAATAATGTAGTTCCAAGTTCTATCGCTATGGTTTGTGTCCTATTGAAGTAGCCCCAAGCAGAGACTGACGAGAATCACATTCATTGGAAGGGGTTGCCAAGCTTCCAAAAAACTACGAATTTCCTGAAATCTCAGCAAACATTTCTTCACCCAATCTTGATGGTACTGGCAGGTAATGATCAGTACACCAATCCCACTTGGCTCACCAAATTTCGTTCTTCTTGGTTAAACCGTTCCTTTGCAGTAACCGTTTTCATGTTTAGGTTTCACTCTGTTTTCTCCTATATGGATACATGTATTTGGAACTCTAAATCAAACACGGTTTGTGCTAGCTCTTTGAAACTTGGCACAATAATGTAGTTCCAAGTTGTATCGCTATGGTTTGTATCCTATGGAAGTAGCCCCAAGCAGAGACTGACGAGAATCACTTTCATTGAAAGGGGTTGCCAAGCTTCCAAAAAACTACGAGTTTCCTGAAATCTCAGCAAACATTTTTTCACTCAATCTTGATGATACTTGCAGGTAATCATCAGTACACCAGTCGCACTTGGCTCACCAAATTTCGTTCTTCTAGGTTAAACCGTTCCTTTGCAGTAACCGTTTTCATGTTTAGGTTTCACTCTGTTTTCTCCTATATGGATACATGTAGTTGGAACACTAAATCAAACACGGTTTGTGCTAGCTCTTTGAAACTTGGCACAATAATGTAGTTCCAAGTTGTATCGCTATGGTTTGTGTCCTATGGAAGTAGCCCCAAGCAGAGACTGACGAGAATCACTTTCATTGAAAGGGGTTGCCAAGCTTCCAAAAAACTACGAGTTTCCTGAAATCTCAGCAAACATTTATTCTCCCAATCTTGATGATACTTGCAGGTAATGATCAGTACACCAATCCCACTTGGCTCACCAAATTTCGTTCTTCTCGGTTAAACCGTTCCTTTGCAGTAACCGTTTTCATGTTTAGGTTTCACTCTGTTTTCTCCTATATGGATACATGTAGTTGGAACTCTAAATCAAACACGGTTTGTGCTAGCTCTTTGAAACTTGGCACAATAATGCAGTTCCAAGTTCTATCGCTATGGTTTGTGTCCTATGGAAGTAGCCCCAAGCAGAGACTGACGAGAATCACTTTCATTGAAAGGGGTTGCCAAGCTTCCAAAAAACTACGAGTTTCCTGAAATTTCAGCAAACATTTTTTAACCCAATCTTGATGACACTTGCAGGTCATGATAAGTACACCAATCCCACTTGGCTCACCAAATTTCGTTCTTCTAGGTTACACCGTTCCTTTGCAGTAACCGTTTTCATGTTTAGGTTTCACTCTGTTTTCTCCTATATGGATACATGTAGTTGGAACTCTAAATCAAACACGGTTTGTGCTAGCTCTTTGAAACTTGGCACAATAATGTACTTCCAAGTTCTATCGCTATGGTTTGTGTCCTATTGAAGTAGCCCCAAGCAGAGACTGACGAGAATCACATTCATTGGAAGGGATTGCCAAGCTTCCAAAAAACTACGAATTTCCTGAAATCTCAGCAAACATTTCTTCACCCAATCTTGATGGTACTGGCAGGTAATGATCAGTACACCAATCCCACTTGGCTCACCAAATTTCGTTCTTCTAGGTTACACCGTTCCTTTGCAGTAACCGTTTTCATGTTTAGGTTTCACTCTGTTTTCTCCTATATGGATACATGTAGTTGGAACTCTAAATCAAACACGGTTTGTGCTAGCTCTTTGAAACTTGGCACAATAATGTAGTTCCAAGTTCTATCGCTATGGTTTGTGTCCTATTGAAGTAGCCCCAAGCAGAGACTGACGAGAATCACATTCATTGGAAGGGGTTGCCAAGCTTCCAAAAAACTACGAATTTCCTGAAATCTCAGCATACATTTCTTCACCCAATCGTGATGGTACTGGCAGGTAATGATCAGTACACCAATCCCACTTGGCTCACCAAATTTCGTTCTTCTTGGTTAAACAGTTCCTTTGCAGTAACCGTTTTCATGTTTAGGTTTCACTCTGTTTTCTCCTATATGGATACATGTAGTTGGAACTCTATATCCAACACGGTTTGTGGTAGCTCTTTGAAACTTGGCACAATAATGTAGTTCCAAGTTCTATCACTATGGTTTGTGTCCTATGGAAGTAGCCCCAAGCAGAGACTGACGAGAAACACTTTCATTGAAAGGGGTTGCCAAGCTTCCAAAAAACTACGGGTTTCCTGAAATCTCAGCAAACATTTTTTTCATCCAATCTTGATGATACTTGCAGGTAATGATCAGTACACCAGTCCCACTTGGCTCACCAAATTTCGTTCTTCTTGGTTAAACCGTTCCTTTGCAGTAACCGTTTTCATGTTTAGGTTTCACTCTGTTTTCTCCTATATGGATACATGTAGTTGGAACTCTAAATCAAACACGGTTTCTGTTAGCTCTTTGAAACTTGGCAAAATAATGTAGTTCCAAGTTCTATCGCTATGGTTTGTGTCCTATTGAAGAAGGCCCAAGCAGAGACTGACGAGAATCACTTTTATTGAAAGGGGTTGCCAGCTTTCAAAAAACTACGAGTTTCCTGAAATCTCAGCAAACATTTTTTCACCCAATCTTGAGGATAATTGCAGGTAATGATCAGCACACCAATCCCACTTGGCTCACCAAATTTCGTTCTTCTCGTTTAAACCGTTCCTTTGCAGTAACCGTTTTCATGGTTAGGTTTCACTCTGTTTTCTCCTATATGGATACATGTTGTTGGAACTCTAAATCAAACACGGTTCGTGCTAGCTCTTTGAACCTTGGCACAATAATGTAGTTCCAAGTTCTATCGCTATGGTTTGTGTCCTATGGAAGTAGCCCCAAGCAGAGACTGACGAGAATCACTTTCATTGAAAGGGGTTGCCAAGCTTCCAAAAAACTACGAGTTTCCTGAAATTTCAGCAAACATTTTTTAACCCAATCTTGATGACACTGGCAGGTCATGATAAGTACACCAATCCCACTTGGCTCACCAAATTTCGTTCTTCTAGGTTACACCGTTCCTTTGCAGTAACCGTTTTCATGTTTAGGTTTCACTCTGTTTTCTCCTATATGGATACATGTAGTTGGAACTCTAAATCAAACACGGTTTGTGCTAGCTCTTTGAAACTTGGCACAATAATGTAGTTCCAAGTTCTATCGCTATGGTTTGTGTCCTATTGAAGTAGCCCCAAGCAGAGACTGACGAGAATCACATTCATTGGAAGGGATTGCCAAGCTTCCAAAAAACTACGAATTTCCTGAAATCTCAGCAAACATTTCTTCACCCAATCTTGATGGTACTGGCAGGTAATGATCAGTACACCAATCACACTTGGCTCACCAAATTTCGTTCTTCTTGGTTAAACCGTTCCTTTGCAGTAACCGTTTTCATGTTTAGGTTTCACTCTGTTTTCTCCTATATGGATACATGTAGTTGGAACTCTAAATCAAACACGGTTTGTGCTAGCTCTTTGAAACTTGGCACAATAATGTAGTTCCAAGGTCTATCGCTATGGTTTGTGTCCTATGGATGTAGCCCCAAGCAGAGACTGACGGGAATCACTTTCATTGAAAGGGGTTGCCAAGCTTCCAAAAAACTACGAGTTTCCTGAAATTTCAGCAAACATTTTTTAACCCAATCTTGATGACACTGGCAGGTCATGATAAGTACACCAATCCCACTTGGCTCACCAAATTTCGTTCTTCTAGGTTACACCGTTCCTTTGCAGTAACCGTTTTCATGTTTAGGTTTCACTCTGTTTTCTCCTATATGGATACATGTAGTTGGAACTCTAAATCAAACACGGTTTGTGCTAGCTCTTTGAAACTTGGCACAATAATGTACTTCCAAGTTCTATCGCTATGGTTTGTGTCCTATTGAAGTAGCCCCAAGCAGAGACTGACGAGAATCACATTCATTGGAAGGGATTGCCAAGCTTCCAAAAAACTACGAATTTCCTGAAATCTCAGCAAACATTTCTTCACCCAATCTTGATGGTACTGGCAGGTAATGATCAGTACACCAATCCCACTTGGCTCACCAAATTTCGTTCTTCTAGGTTACACCGTTCCTTTGCAGTAACCGTTTTCATGTTTAGTTTTCACTCTGTTTTCTCCTATATGGATACATGTAGTTGGAACTCTAAATCAAACACGGTTTGTGCTAGCTCTTTGAAACTTGGCACAATAATGTAGTTCCAAGTTCTATCGCTATGGTTTGTGTCCTATTGAAGTAGCCTCAAGCAGAGACTGACGAGAATCACATTCATTGGAAGGGGTTGCCAAGCTTCCAAAAAACTACGAATTTCCTGAAATCTCAGCAAACATTTCTTCACCCAATCTTGATGGTACTGGCAGGTAATGATCAGTACACCAATCCCACTTGGCTCACCAAATTTCGTTCTTCTTGGTTAAACCGTTCCTTTGCAGTAACCGTTTTCATGTTTAGGTTTCACTCTGTTTTCTCCTATATGGATACATGTAGTTGGAACTCTAAATCAAACACGGTTTGTGCTAGCTCTTTGAAACTTGGCACAATAATGTAGTTCCAAGTTGTATCGCTATGGTTTGTATCCTATGGAAGTAGCCCCAAGCAGAGACTGACGAGAATCACTTTCATTGAAAGGGGTTGCCAAGCTTCCAAAAAACTACGAGTTTCCTGAAATCTCAGCAAACATTTTTTCACTCAATCTTGATGATACTTGCAGGTAATCATCAGTACACCAGTCGCACTTGGCTCACCAAATTTCGTTCTTCTAGGTTAAACCGTTCCTTTGCAGTAACCGTTTTCATGTTTAGGTTTCACTCTGTTTTCTCCTATATGGATACATGTAGTTGGAACACTAAATCAAACACGGTTTGTGCTAGCTCTTTGAAACTTGGCACAATAATGTAGTTCCAAGTTGTATCGCTATGGTTTGTGTCCTATGGAAGTAGCCCCAAGCAGAGACTGACGAGAATCACTTTCATTGAAAGGGGTTGCCAAGCTTCCAAAAAACTACGAGTTTCCTGAAATCTCAGCAAACATTTATTCTCCCAATCTTGATGATACTTGCAGGTAATGATCAGTACACCAATCCCACTTGGCTCACCAAATTTCGTTCTTCTTGGTTAAACCGTTCCTTTGCAGTAACCGTTTTCATGTTTAGGTTTCACTCTGTTTTCTCCTATATGGATACATGTAGTTGGAACTCTAAATCAAACACGGTTTGTGCTAGCTCTTTGAAACTTGGCACAATAATGTAGTTCCAAGGTCTATCGCTATGGTTTGTGTCCTATGGATGTAGCCCCAAGCAGAGACTGACGGGAATCACTTTCATTGAAAGGGGTTGCCAAGCTTCCAAAAAACTACGAATTTCCTGAAATCTCAGCAAACATTTCTTCACCCAAATTTGATGGTACTGGCAGGTAATGATCAGTACACCAATCCCACTTGGCTCACCAAATTTCGTTCTTCTAGGTTACACCGTTCCTTTGCAGTAACCGTTTTCATGTTTAGGTTTCACTCTGTTTTCTCCTATATGGATACATGTAGTTGGAACTCTAAATCAAACACGGTTTGTGCTAGCTCTTTGAAACTTGGCACAATAATGTAGTTCCAAGTTCTATCGCTATGGTTTGTGTCCTATTGAAGTAGCCCCAAGCAGAGACTGACGAGAATCACATTCATTGGAAGGGGTTGCCAAGCTTCCAAAAAACTACGAATTTCCTGAAATCTCAGCAAACATTTCTTCACCCAATCTTGATGGTACTGGCAGGTAATGATCAGTACACCAATCCCACTTGGCTCACCAAATTTCGTTCTTCTTGGTTAAACCGTTCCTTTGCAGTAACCGTTTTCATGTTTAGGTTTCACTCTGTTTTCTCCTATATGGATACATGTAGTTGGAACTCTAAATCAAACACGGTTTGTGCTAGCTCTTTGAAACTTGGCACAATAATGTAGTTCCAAGTTGTATCGCTATGGTTTGTATCCTATGGAAGTAGCCCCAAGCAGAGACTGACGAGAATCACTTTCATTGAAAGGGGTTGCCAAGCTTCCAAAAAACTACGAGTTTCCTGAAATCTCAGCAAACATTTTTTCAATCAATCTTGATGATACTTGCAGGTAATCATCAGTACACCAGTCGCACTTGGCTCACCAAATTTCGTTCTTCTAGGTTAAACCGTTCCTTTGCAGTAACCGTTTTCATGTTTAGGTTTCACTCTGTTTTCTCCTATATGGATACATGTAGTTGGAACACTAAATCAAACACGGTTTGTGCTAGCTCTTTGAAACTTGGCACAATAATGTAGTTCCAAGTTGTATCGCTATGGTTTGTGTCCTATGGAAGTAGCCCCAAGCAGAGACTGACGAGAATCACTTTCATTGAAAGGGGTTGCCAAGCTTCCAAAAAACTACGAGTTTCCTGAAATCTCAGCAAACATTTATTCTCCCAATCTTGATGATACTTGCAGGTAATGATCAGTACACCAATCACACTTGGCTCACCAAATTTCGTTCTTCTCGGTTAAACCGTTCCTTTGCAGTAACCGTTTTCATGTTTAGGTTTCACTCTGTTTTCTCCTATATGGATACATGTAGTTGGAACTCTAAATCAAACACGGTTTGTGCTAGCTCTTTGAAACTTGGCACAATAATGTAGTTCCAAGTTCTATCGCTATGGTTTGTGTCCTATGGAAGTAGCCCCAAGCAGAGACTGACGAGAATCACTTTCATTGAAAGGGGTTGCCAAGCTTCCAAAAAACTACGAGTTTCCTGAAATTTCAGCAAACATTTTTTAACCCAATCTTGATGACACTGGCAGGTCATGATAAGTACACCAATCCCACTTGGCTCACCAAATTTCGTTCTTCTAGGTTACACCGTTCCTTTGCAGTAACCGTTTTCATGTTTAGGTTTCACTCTGTTTTCTCCTATATGGATACATGTAGTTGGAACTCTAAATCAAACACGGTTTGTGCTAGCTCTTTGAAACTTGGCACAATAATGTAGTTCCAAGTTCTATCGCTATGGTTTGTGTCCTATTGAAGTAGCCCCAAGCAGAGACTGACGAGAATCACATTCATTGGAAGGGATTGCCAAGCTTCCAAAAAACTACGAATTTCCTGAAATCTCAGCAAACATTTCTTCACCCAATCTTGATGGTACTGGCAGGTAATGATCAGTACACCAATCACACTTGGCTCACCAAATTTCGTTCTTCTTGGTTAAACCGTTCCTTTGCAGTAACCGTTTTCATGTTTAGGTTTCACTCTGTTTTCTCCTATATGGATACATGTAGTTGGAACTCTAAATCAAACACGGTTTGTGCTAGCTCTTTGAAACTTGGCACAATAATGTAGTTCCAAGGTCTATCGCTATGGTTTGTGTCCTATGGATGTAGCCCCAAGCAGAGACTGACGGGAATCACTTTCATTGAAAGGGGTTGCCAAGCTTCCAAAAAACTACGAGTTTCCTGAAATTTCAGCAAACATTTTTTAACCCAATCTTGATGACACTGGCAGGTCATGATAAGTACACCAATCCCACTTGGCTCACCAAATTTCGTTCTTCTAGGTTACACCGTTCCTTTGCAGTAACCGTTTTCATGTTTAGGTTTCACTCTGTTTTCTCCTATATGGATACATGTAGTTGGAACTCTAAATCAAACACGGTTTGTGCTAGCTCTTTGAAACTTGGCACAATAATGTACTTCCAAGTTCTATCGCTATGGTTTGTGTCCTATTGAAGTAGCCCCAAGCAGAGACTGACGAGAATCACATTCATTGGAAGGGATTGCCAAGCTTCCAAAAAACTACGAATTTCCTGAAATCTCAGCAAACATTTCTTCACCCAATCTTGATGGTACTGGCAGGTAATGATCAGTACACCAATCCCACTTGGCTCACCAAATTTCGTTCTTCTAGGTTACACCGTTCCTTTGCAGTAACCGTTTTCATGTTTAGGTTTCACTCTGTTTTCTCCTATATGGATACATGTAGTTGGAACTCTAAATCAAACACGGTTTGTGCTAGCTCTTTGAAACTTGGCACAATAATGTACTTCCAAGTTCTATCGCTATGGTTTGTGTCCTATTGAAGTAGCCCCAAGCAGAGACTGACGAGAATCACATTCATTGGAAGGGGTTGCCAAGCTTCCAAAAAACTACGAATTTCCTGAAATCTCAGCAAACATTTCTTCACCCAATCTTGATGGTACTGGCAGGTAATGATCAGTACACCAATCCCACTTGGCTCACCAAATTTCGTTCTTCTTGGTTAAACCGTTCCTTTGCAGTAACCGTTTTCATGTTTAGGTTTCACTCTGTTTTCTCCTATATGGATACATGTAGTTGGAACTCTAAATCAAACACGGTTTGTGCTAGCTCTTTGAAACTTGGCACAATAATGTAGTTCCAAGTTGTATCGCTATGGTTTGTATCCTATGGAAGTAGCCCCAAGCAGAGACTGACGAGAATCACTTTCATTGAAAGGGGTTGCCAAGCTTCCAAAAAACTACGAGTTTCCTGAAATCTCAGCAAACATTTTTTCACTCAATCTTGATGATACTTGCAGGTAATCATCAGTACACCAGTCGCACTTGGCTCACCAAATTTCGTTCTTCTAGGTTAAACCGTTCCTTTGCAGTAACCGTTTTCATGTTTAGGTTTCACTCTGTTTTCTCCTATATGGATACATGTAGTTGGAACACTAAATCAAACACGGTTTGTGCTAGCTCTTTGAAACTTGGCACAATAATGTAGTTCCAAGTTGTATCGCTATGGTTTGTGTCCTATGGAAGTAGCCCCAAGCAGAGACTGACGAGAATCACTTTCATTGAAAGGGGTTGCCAAGCTTCCAAAAAACTACGAGTTTCCTGAAATCTCAGCAAACATTTATTCTCCCAATCTTGATGATACTTGCAGGTAATGATCAGTACACCAATCCCACTTGGCTCACCAAATTTCGTTCTTCTTGGTTAAACCGTTCCTTTGCAGTAACCGTTTTCATGTTTAGGTTTCACTCTGTTTTCTCCTATATGGATACATGTAGTTGGAACTCTAAATCAAACACGGTTTGTGCTAGCTCTTTGAAACTTGGCACAATAATGTAGTTCCAAGGTCTATCGCTATGGTTTGTGTCCTATGGATGTAGCCCCAAGCAGAGACTGACGGGAATCACTTTCATTGAAAGGGGTTGCCAAGCTTCCAAAAAACTACGAGTTTCCTGAAATTTCAGCAAACATTTTTTAACCCAATCTTGATGACACTGGCAGGTCATGATAAGTACACCAATCCCACTTGGCTCACCAAATTTCGTTCTTCTAGGTTACACCGTTCCTTTGCAGTAACCGTTTTCATGTTTAGGTTTCACTCTGTTTTCTCCTATATGGATACATGTAGTTGGAACTCTAAATCAAACACGGTTTGTGCTAGCTCTTTGAAACTTGGCACAATAATGTACTTCCAAGTTCTATCGCTATGGTTTGTGTCCTATTGAAGTAGCCCCAAGCAGAGACTGACGAGAATCACATTCATTGGAAGGGATTGCCAAGCTTCCAAAAAACTACGAATTTCCTGAAATCTCAGCAAACATTTCTTCACCCAAATTTGATGGTACTGGCAGGTAATGATCAGTACACCAATCCCACTTGGCTCACCAAATTTCGTTCTTCTAGGTTACACCGTTCCTTTGCAGTAACCGTTTTCATGTTTAGGTTTCACTCTGTTTTCTCCTATATGGATACATGTAGTTGGAACTCTAAATCAAACACGGTTTGTGCTAGCTCTTTGAAACTTGGCACAATAATGTAGTTCCAAGTTCTATCGCTATGGTTTGTGTCCTATTGAAGTAGCCCCAAGCAGAGACTGACGAGAATCACATTCATTGGAAGGGTTGCCAACCTTCCAAAAAACTACGAATTTCCTGAAATCTCAGCAAACATTTCTTCACCCAATCTTGATGGTACTGGCAGGTAATGATCAGTACACCAATCCCACTTGGCTCACCAAATTTCGTTCTTCTTGGTTAAACCGTTCCTTTGCAGTAACCGTTTTCATGTTTAGGTTTCACTCTGTTTTCTCCTATATGGATACATGTAGTTGGAACTCTAAATCAAACACGGTTTGTGCTAGCTCTTTGAAACTTGGCACAATAATGTAGTTCCAAGTTGTATCGCTATGGTTTGTATCCTATGGAAGTAGCCCCAAGCAGAGACTGACGAGAATCACTTTCATTGAAAGGGGTTGCCAAGCTTCCAAAAACTACGAGTTTCCTGAAATCTCAGCAAACATTTTTTCACTCAATCTTGATGATACTTGCAGGTAATCATCAGTACACCAGTCGCACTTGGCTCACCAAATTTCGTTCTTCTAGGTTAAACCGTTCCTTTGCAGTAACCGTTTTCATGTTTAGGTTTCACTCTGTTTTCTCCTATATGGATACATGTAGTTGGAACACTAAATCAAACACGGTTTGTGCTAGCTGTTTGAAACTTGGCACAATAATGTAGTTCCAAGTTGTATCGCTATGGTTTGTGTCCTATGGAAGTAGCCCCAAGCAGAGACTGACGAGAATCACTTTCATTGAAAGGGGTTGCCAAGCTTCCAAAAAACTACGAGTTTCCTGAAATCTCAGCAAACATTTATTCTCCCAATCTTGATGATACTTGCAGGTAATGATCAGTACACCAATCCCACTTGGCTCACCAAATTTCGTTCTTCTCGGTTAAACCGTTCCTTTGCAGTAACCGTTTTCATGTTTAGGTTTCACTCTGTTTTCTCCTATATGGATACATGTAGTTGGAACTCTAAATCAAACACGGTTTGTGCTAGCTCTTTGAAACTTGGCACAATAATGTAGTTCCAAGTTCTATCGCTATGGTTGTGTCCTATGGAAGTAGCCCCAAGCAGAGACTGACGAGAATCACTTTCATTGAAAGGGGTTGCCAAGCTTCCAAAAAACTACGAGTTTCCTGAAATTTCAGCAAACATTTTTTAACCCAATCTTGATGACACTTGCAGGTAATGATCAGTACACCAATCCCACTTGGCTCACCAAATTTCGTTCTTCTAGGTTACACCGTTCCTTTGCAGTAACCGTTTTCATGTTTAGGTTTCACTCTGTTTTCTCCTATATGGATACATGTAGTTGGAACTCTAAATCAAACACGGTTTGTGCTAGCTCTTTGAAACTTGGCACAATAATGTAGTTCCAAGTTCTATCGCTATGGTTTGTGTCCTATTGAAGTAGCCCCAAGCAGAGACTGACGAGAATCACATTCATTGGAAGGGGTTGCCAAGCTTCCAAAAAACTACGAATTTCCTGAAATCTCAGCATACATTTCTTCACCCAATCGTGATGGTACTGGCAGGTAATGATCAGTACACCAATCCCACTTGGCTCACCAAATTTCGTTCTTCTTGGTTAAACCGTTTCCTTTGCAGTAACCGTTTTCATGTTTAGGTTTCACTCTGTTTTCTCCTATATGGATACATGTAGTTGGAACTCTAAATCAAACACGGATTGTGCTAGCTCTTTGAACCTTGGCACAATAATGTAGTTCCAAGTTCTATCGCTATGGTTTATGTCCTATGGAAGTAGCCCCAAGCAGAGACTGACGAGAATCACTTTCATTGAAAGGGGTTGCCAAGCTTCCAAAAAACTACGAGTTTCCTGAAATCTCAGCAAACATTTTTTCACCCAATCTTGATGATACTTGCAGGTAATGATCAGTACACGAATCCCACTTGGCTCACCAAATTTCGTTCTTCTTGGTTAAACAGTTCCTTTGCAGTAACCGTTTTCATGTTTAGGTTTCACTCTGTTTTCTCCTATATGGATACATGTAGTTGGAACTCTATATCCAACACGGTTTGTGGTAGCTCTTTGAAACTTGGCACAATAATGTAGTTCCAAGTTCTATCACTATGGTTTGTGTCCTATGGAAGTAGCCCCAAGCAGAGACTGACGAGAAACACTTTCATTGAAAGGGGTTGCCAAGCTTCCAAAAAACTACGGGTTTCCTGAAATCTCAGCAAACATTTTTTTCATCCAATCTTGATGATACTTGCAGGTAATGATCAGTACACCAGTCCCACTTGGCTCACCAAATTTCGTTCTTCTTGGTTAAACCGTTCCTTTGCAGTAACCGTTTTCATGTTTAGTTTCACTCTGTTTTCTCCTATATGGATACATGTAGTTGGAACTCTAAATCAAACACGGTTTCTGTTAGCTCTTTGAAACTTGGCAAAATAATGTAGTTCCAAGTTCTATCGCTATGGTTTGTGTCCTATTGAAGAAGGCCCAAGCAGAGACTGACGAGAATCACTTTTATTGAAAGGGGTTGCCAGCTTTCAAAAAACTACGAGTTTCCTGAAATCTCAGCAAACATTTTTTCACCCAATCTTGAGGATAATTGCAGGTAATGATCAGCACACCAATCCCACTTGGCTCACCAAATTTCGTTCTTCTCGTTTAAACCGTTCCTTTGCAGTAACCGTTTTCATGTTTAGGTTTCACTCTGTTTTCTCCTATATGGATACATGTTGTTGGAACTCTAAATCAAACACGGTTCGTGCTAGCTCTTTGAACCTTGGCACAATAATGTAGTTCCAAGTTCTATCGCTATGGTTTGTGTCCTATGGAAGTAGCCCCAAGCAGAGACTGACGAGAATCACTTTCATTGAAAGGGGTTGCCAAGCTTCCAAAAAACTACGAGTTTCCTGAAATTTCAGCAAACATTTTTTAACCCAATCTTGATGACACTGGCAGGTCATGATAAGTACACCAATCCCACTTGGCTCACCAAATTTCGTTCTTCTAGGTTACACCGTTCCTTTGCAGTAACCGTTTTCATGTTTAGGGTTTCACTCTGTTTTCTCCTATATGGATACATGTAGTTGGAACTCTAAATCAAACACGGTTTGTGCTAGCTCTTTGAAACTTGGCACAATAATGTACTTCCAAGTTCTATCGCTATGGTTTGTGTCCTATTGAAGTAGCCCCAAGCAGAGACTGACGAGAATCACATTCATTGGAAGGGATTGCCAAGCTTCCAAAAAACTACGAATTTCCTGAAATCTCAGCAAACATTTCTTCACCCAATCTTGATGGTACTGGCAGGTATGATCAGTACACCAATCCCACTTGGCTCACCAAATTTCGTTCTTCTTGGTTAAACCGTTCCTTTGCAGTAACCGTTTTCATGTTTAGGTTTCACTCTGTTTTCTCCTATATGGATACATGTAGTTTGGAACTCTAAATCAAACACGGTTTGTGCTAGCTCTTTGAAACTTGGCACAATAATGTAGTTCCAAGTTCTATCGCTATGGTTTGTGTCCTATGGATGTAGCCCCAAGCAGAGACTGACGAGAATCACTTTCATTGAAAGGGGTTGCCAAGCTTCCAAAAAACTACGAGTTTCCTGAAATTTCAGCAAACATTTTTTAACCCAATCTTGATGACACTGGCAGGTCATGATAAGTACACCAATCCCACTTGGCTCACCAAATTTCGTTCTTCTAGGTTACACCGTTCCTTTGCAGTAACCGTTTTCATGTTTAGGTTTCACTCTGTTTTCTCCTATATGGATACATGTAGTTGGAACTCTAAATCAAACACGGTTTGTGCTAGCTCTTTGAAACTTGGCACAATAATGTAGTTCCAAGTTCTATCGCTATGGTTTGTGTCCTATTGAAGTAGCCCCAAGCAGAGACTGACGAGAATCACATTCATTGGATGGGATTGCCAAGCTTCCAAAAAACTACGAATTTCCTGAAATCTCAGCAAACATTTCTTCACCCAATCTTGATGGTACTGGCAGGTAATGATCAGTACACCAATCCCACTTGGCTCACCAAATTTCGTTCTTCTAGGTTACACCGTTCCTTTGCAGTAACCGTTTTCATGTTTAGGTTTCACTCTGTTTTCTCCTATATGGATACATGTAGTTGGAACTCTAAATCAAACACGGATTGTGCTAGCTCTTTGAACCTTGGCACAATAATGTAGTTCCAAGTTCTATCGCTATGGTTTATGTCCTATGGAAGTAGCCCCAAGCAGAGACTGACGAGAATCACTTTCATTGAAAGGGTTGCCAAGCTTCCAAAAAACTACGAGTTTCCTGAAATCTCAGCAAACATTTTTTCACCCAATCTTGATGATACTTGCAGGTAATGATCAGTACACGAATCCCACTTGGCTCACCAAATTTCGTTCTTCTTGGTTAAACAGTTCCTTTGCAGTAACCGTTTTCATGTTTAGGTTTCACTCTGTTTTCTCCTATATGGATACATGTAGTTGGAACTCTAAATCCAACACGGTTTGTGGTAGCTCTTTGAAACTTGGCACAATAATGTAGTTCCAAGTTCTATCACTATGGTTTGTGTCCTATGGAAGTAGCCCCAAGCAGAGACTGACGAGAATCACTTTCATTGAAAGGGGTTGCCAAGCTTCCAAAAAACTACGGGTTTCCTGAAATCTCAGCAAACATTTTTTTCATCCAATCTTGATGATACTTGCAGGTAATGATCAGTACACCAGTCCCACTTGGCTCACCAAATTTCGTTCTTCTTGGTTAAACCGTTCCTTTGCAGTAACCGTTTTCATGTTTAGGTTTCACTCTGTTTTCTCCTATATGGATACATGTAGTTGGAACTCTAAATCAAACACGGTTTCTGTTAGCTCTTTGAAACTTGGCAAAATAATGTAGTTCCAAGTTCTATCGCTATGGTTTGTGTCCTATTGAAGAAGGCCCAATCAGAGACTGACGAGAATCACTTTTATTGAAAGGGGTTGCCAGCTTTCAAAAAACTACGAGTTTCCTGAAATCTCAGCAAACATTTTTTCACCCAATCTTGAGGATAATTGCAGGTAATGATCAGCACACCAATCCCACTTGGCTCACCAAATTTCGTTCTTCTCGTTTAAACCGTTCCTTTGCAGTAACCGTTTTCATGTTTAGGTTTCACTCTGTTTTCTCCTATATGGATACATGTTGTTGGAACTCTAAATCAAACACGGTTCGTGCTAGCTCTTTGAACCTTGGCACAATAATGTAGTTCCAAGTTCTATCGCTATGGTTTGTGTCCTATGGAAGTAGCCCCAAGCAGAGACTGACGAGAATCACTTTCATTGAAAGGGGTTGCCAAGCTTCCAAAAAACTACGAGTTTCCTGAAATTTCAGCAAACATTTTTAACCCAATCTTGATGACACTGGCAGGTCATGATAAGTACACTAATCCCACTTGGCTCACCAAATTTCGTTCTTCTAGGTTACACCGTTCCTTTGCAGTAACCGTTTTCATGTTTAGGTTTCACTCTGTTTTCTCCTATATGGATACATGTAGTTGGAACTCTAAATCAAACACGTTTGTGCTAGCTCTTTGAAACTTGGCACAATAATGTACTTCCAAGTTCTATCGCTATGGTTTGTGTCCTATTGAAGTAGCCCCAAGCAGAGACTGACGAGAATCACATTCATTGGAAGGGATTGCCAAGCTTCCAAAAAACTACGAATTTCCTGAAATCTCAGCAAACATTTCTTCACCCAATCTTGATGGTACTGGCAGGTAATGATCAGTACACCAATCCCACTTGGCTCACCAAATTTCGTTCTTCTTGGTTAAACCGTTCCTTTGCAGTAACCGTTTTCATGTTTAGGTTTCACTCTGTTTTCTCCTATATGGATACATGTAGTTGGAACTCTAAATCAAACACGGTTTGTGCTAGCTCTTTGAAACTTGGCACAATAATGTAGTTCCAAGTTCTATCGCTATGGTTTGTGTCCTATGGATGTAGCCCAAGGAGAGACTGACGAGAATCACTTTCATTGAAAGGGGTTGCCAAGCTTCCAAAAAACTACGAGTTTCCTGAAATTTCAGCAAACATTTTTTAACCCAATCTTGATGACACTGGCAGGTCATGATAAGTACACCAATCCCACTTGGCTCACCAAATTTCGTTCTTCTAGGTTACACCGTTCCTTTGCAGTAACCGTTTTCATGTTTAGGTTTCACTCTGTTTTCTCCTATATGGATACATGTAGTTGGAACTCTAAATCAAACACGGTTTGTGCTAGCTCTTTGAAACTTGGCACAATAATGTACTTCCAAGTTCTATCGCTATGGTTTGTGTCCTATTGAAGTAGCCCCAAGCAGAGACTGACGAGAATCACATTCATTGGAAGGGATTGCCAAGCTTCCAAAAAACTACGAATTTCCTGAAATCTCAGCAAACATTTCTTCACCCAATCTTGATGGTACTGGCAGGTAATGATCAGTACACCAATCCCACTTGGCTCACCAAATTTCGTTCTTCTAGGTTACACCGTTCCTTTGCAGTAACCGTTTTCATGTTTAGGTTTCACTCTGTTTTCTCCTATATGGATACATGTAGTTGGAACTCTAAATCAAACACTGTTTGTGCTAGCTCTTTGAAACTTGGCACAATAATGTAGTTCCAAGTTCTATCGCTATGGTTTGTGTCCTATTGAAGTAGCCCCAAGCAGAGACTGACGAGAATCACATTCATTGGAAGGGGTTGCCAAGCTTCCAAAAAACTACGAATTTCCTGAAATCTCAGCAAACATTTCTTCACCCAATCTTGATGGTACTGGCAGGTAATGATCAGTACACCAATCCCACTTGGCTCACCAAATTTCGTTCTTCTTGGTTAAACCGTTCCTTTGCAGTAACCGTTTTCATGTTTAGGTTTCACTCTGTTTTCTCCTATATGGATACATGTAGTTGGAACTCTAAATCAAACACGGTTTGTGCTAGCTATTTGAAACTTGGCACAATAATGTAGTTCCAAGTTCTATCGCTATGGTTTGTGTCCTATGGAAGTAGCCCCAAGCAGAGACTGACGAGAATCACTTTCATTGAAAGGGGTTGCCAAGCTTCCAAAAAACTACGAGTTTCCTGAAATCTCAGCAAACATTTTTTCACCCAATCTTGATGACACTGGCAGGTCATGATAAGTACACCAATCCCACTTGGCTCACCAAATTTCGTTCTTCTAGGTTACACCGTTCCTTTGCAGTAACCGTTTTCATGTTTAGGTTTCACTCTGTTTTCTCCTATATGGATACATGTAGTTGGAACTCTAAATCAAACACGGTTTGTGCTAGCTCTTTGAAACTTGGCACAATAATGTAGTTCCAAGTTCTATCGCTATGGTTTGTGTCCTATTGAAGTAGCCCCAAGCAGGAGA
>NW_027552787.1:0-57417 GCF_045843805.1 Urocitellus parryii | reverse complement strand
AGCTACTTCCGAGTTCCTGAAATAATCACCTATTCCATTAAGAGTCTGGGACACCGCTACTGGAGGAGCCACAACTCCACTCAACATACAGAAGCTTTCCAGCTCACATTGAGCAGAATGAAACACATGAGAGGATAGAACTGAGACATGCTCCTTTGAACATTTTATTCATAAACACAGGAATTTGATATCAGATTTGAATTCATTTTAGATTATAACTTTGGGCTTATGAAGAAATTTAATCATTAGATGTAATTTCTCCCTAGGAATTAGGTTATATGTTATGGTTTGGATCTAAAAATGTACCCCAAAGAGCTCTGGTGTTAAGCAATGTAGTAACATTGAGAGGTGAAAAGATTGGAGTGTGAAAACTATAACCTCATCAGTGGATTAATCCATTTATTGGCTTAATAATATAAGTGGATTTATTGGGTAATAACTATAGGCAGTTGAGGCATGGCTAGAGGAAGTATATCACGGGGGAGTGCCCTTGGGGATTCCATCTTGTCCTGATCCTCACTTTCTCTCTGTTCCCAGGTTGCTGTGAGCTGAGCAGCTTTCCTTTACCATACCCTTCACTCATGATGTTCTGCCTTGTCTTGGGCCCTGAGCAATGAATTCACCAACCGTGGACTGAAACTCTGAAACCATGAGCCAGCATACATTTTTTCTCATCAGAGTTATTATTGTCAGTTATTTGAGCCACACTGACAAAAGGCTGATCCAAAACAAAATGCAATGAAGTATATGCTAGAAATTTTGCAGTACCACTAGGATGTTTTCATTTATTGTTAGAATATCTTAATTTCATTGCTATAGTGGCCCACATGGATTTTCTTCATTTGAAATAAGACATGGATAAAGGATGAATATTTGGATTGGGTCACAACATGGCCTTGGATTCTATTGAATTAATGTATGGTGCTGATTGGTAACTCAGTTTAGAGACTTCCTGGGAAATATCTCTATTGTCCACCAGAAGTAGCCAGGGGAGGAAGTGGTGAATTGAGGGAGTGGTGTTTTGTAGGTGGAAGCAGAGCTTCCCAGAAGGCTTCCCACTGGGGAGTGCACTTGGGGATTACATCTTGTCCTGATCCTCATTTTCTCTCTGTTCCCAGGTTGTCTTTGACCTCCAAGGAACATAATAACATCTCTGCTCAACCACATGTTTAAAAGTCAAGTCCTATATACTAAGAACACTCGGTGTGTGTGTGTGTGTGTGTGTGTGTGTGTAGAGTATATGCTTCATCTCTAATCTTCTGGTTTCCAGGAAGAAAGGTTGTCCCTTAACTCCAATACCCTTGTAATTTACCCCCTTGATTTCTCCTCATAGGAGCAGACTGAATTATCTAGTGTATTTTTCTCAATTGGGTTAGAGCTTCAACTATCCCCAGTCTCAAACCAAGAGCATTTGTGTCTTTTCCCTCCACTTTTTCCCCCAACCAGGACAAGTGATCTAGGTTCTTGTATCTATCCTGGAGACTCAAAATTTCCCTTCAGAATACTCTATAGACTAGAAAGGAGAAGATAGGAGGATCACTTGCATAACAGTAGTAACTGGCTATAACAATTTTTGTTGCCTTGTTAATGCAGACTAGCAAGCACCCTCAAAATGCATAGTCAGTCATTTGCTCACAGTTCTACATATAGGCGAAGAAAGATGCTTTACAATGCATCTGATTCCATGGCCCAGAAGGAAAGTACAGCAAATAGCCAGGGTGTATCCTTCTCACACTAGAGATCAGAAGCTCCCAGAAAGATCAGTGGAAAGATTTGCTGTCTAGGTTTGGAGCTGGTACATGTTGTCTTTCACCAACAAGTCCCATGGCCAGGGCAAAATTTGGGGGTTAAAGAAGTGCCCACTTCTGTAGAGGTTGTGGGTATGGGAAAGGAATGAATTTTTGCCAAACAATAGTGATACCTATGTCACCAGGAATCATTATGATATATGTTGATGCTTTTAATACAATTAATATAAAAGAGAAAAATTTATCAACAAGGTTTCCTTCTTTTATCTTTTACTATGATGTCCATGATAGAAAGATAGATTTCTGTTCTTTTTTTTTAAGTGTCTTAGTTTAAGAAAACTCAATTTAATAGAAATATATTAGAAAGAACTAAAATAGTACACAGATCACACAATCAAATCTGAGTCATTGGAGAACAATTTTATCCTCCTAAATTCTGTTAATGCTGCCCTTTCTTTCTTGAGTTCATTTAATTATAAAAAGAGAAAGTACTAATAAGATAAAAAAAGCAAGGATTTATATTAAATATTTTTTTTGGGCTTCAAAAGGCTTTTATAATTGTAATACATCTGATTCTTACATAAATGTTATGATAGATAGATTATTGATAGATAGAATATAAGTTTATATATGTTTAAAAATCAAGGAAAACCAAGGAACTCTGAAAGGTTTCCAACAACTAGGATTAAATTCATAACTTCTATCAAAAATTCTATAATTTTTTCTAATAAAAAATCATTAAGTAAACAGATGCAATAAAAGATGCAGATGGTATACACATGAAAATTATTTACTGTAATATTAACCTTTGTAATTCATACAACCTTTCAAAAACTGAAATTATATTCTGAATTTCTATTTTTTTCATTGTATTTTATAGGTTTTGCATAGTAGAAAGTGGATTAATTTATGGTATCTTTTCTAGGAGAAATATAGAAATAGAAATTTGCATACCTATATTGATTCCTTTACTGATTTGTATTTTTATCTTAATTCTTATTTCTATGCCTCTATTCCTCCCCATAATTATATCTGTATAACTTATGATTTTATTTACTTAATAGTTTGTGGAGTGCCTAGAGTAAAACTGGGACTAAGGAAGTTGCAGTTGTTAGAGACATTACTGCCATGAAAAAATGTTAAAGATTTTGCTCAGAGACTCTAAGAAAGATGGCATCTCAGAAATTGGTACTAGGAGGGAGGTAGTTGTTGTAACTAACTTGACCATGTGGTTCAGAAGCTTTTGGAGCTTTTTGAAATTGGTGGAAAGAATTTTGAGATGCTTAGCAATGCAACTGGAAATGCTTTAGATTGTTTTAAGCAGAGTTTAATAAGTGATTCTAGTGGGAGCTTGGAAGACCAGAATGCCAATAGGACTGTGGACCGGAAGACATGGCTCAAGAGGGTTTAGAGAAAAATGTGGAGACTATTGGTAATTGAACTAGAGACAATTTGTATTATGTTCTGGCTGAGAAGTTGTCTGTAATTTTCCTATGTCCTGAGACTTTCTGTGAGACTCATTTAAAAATAAATAAATAGAATACCAGAAGAGAGAGGAGGAGAACAAGGGGACAGATGAAGGATGGAAAAGAGGAGGCATAGGGAATTGAAATGGAGCATATTACATTCCATGCACATATTGTTTCAAAATGAGCCCAAGTATTATGTACAATTATAATGTATTAAGCATTAAAAAAGAAAAAAACTGATTGTTGATGGAAAAGAAAGAACTTAAAAGTAAAACTTTCACATAGCTAATGCTGCAAAATTAATAATAGCAATTTTTAAATCTGATTTTAAAATTTGTTGACCCCAAACTCAGTAGATATACATTTAAGATAATTATAATGGAGAGAAAGTATGGTTTTACTGATTGAACTCTTGGAGTTAGATAAAATATTTTAATTTTAGCAAAGCAATATATGCACATAGTAAATCACCCAACATTATGGAATGGCTTACAGTACATCAAGAAATTGTTCCACTCTCTTACTCCATGGAGGTATTCAAAAGAATTTTCTATGACCAATTTTGTTTACACTAACCTTCAACATAATAAAACTAATGTTCAACATTAAGAAAAATAAAAAAATAAAAAGCGATAGACCTACAGTGATATAATTCTATTTAAAATATTATTGGGCTTGAAGTGGAAATATTGTAGTTCTGAATGTCCTCTTACAGGAGATTATAGAGAAATAAAAACAATTTGGCAACATGTTAAAAAAAACAGGTGGCAAGTGAGTCATTTTAGTGAAATTCAATGATTTTCCTTTAACATAAAAGACTTGGTGGCAAATATTGTAAGACATGGTGGTGGGATGAACCCAGATGAGTGGTGAGTGACTATGGAAAATAACACTGCTGAAATCATCACCAGCTCCTGCTAACATAAAGGTGACTCTGCTCTGAAAAACAGAATTACATGCAGTTTAAAAATTGTGCCCCAAATAATATTTCCCAGTGTGGTTTCCTCTAAATATGTGGCATTTAAGTCATTACTGGATCAAAGCTTTTGTACTAAATCAGATCTATGTTGAGAACAGCAAAACCAAAGAAACATAACTAGAAAATTTTTTCATTGTTCACCTTCACAAAATACCAAAATCCTGTGTAGTAAAATAAGTGTCTAGATAACAAAATAAAGGAGCAAAATTTTATAAAGTTTGTCATCTTTTAAAATTTGAGTACCTACAATAATCAGCCTCAGCACATTTGCTTATGGCTACCATCACAACAACCCATTAAAGCCAAGCAGTGCAAGTACTAATATACTACTTTTTAAATCGTGGTGTTACACTATATTTTTCTTAAGCTGATAGTGTTTTCATATAGTTAACAATAAAATGTTCTTTAATCCAGCTTTAATTCCTTTTTCTAAATAACAGCCCTCCCTAAACAAAGTACTTTTCATTACAAATGCATTTCTAAAAAGAGTCCCATCCAAGAGAAATTATGTCTCTTAATTGTCTCTATCCAATAAAGCCAGATCTGCACTTTTGAAGTAAATAGGTGGATTTCAAAGTAGTTCCTTGTGATTTTTGACATCTCAGGCTTTTCCATAAACAATGATGCTTCATTTTTAACACAGAGCCTGAACAGTAAGAGGAACTTACTAAGTTTTAATGAGAATTGCACTCTGTGATCTAATCCTCTCTTCCTAGATCTAGCAAAAAATAGGGGGGAGGGTATTCAGCATTAAATTGGGGCTCTTGGAATGGAATGGAGGAAATGGGAAGTATAATAAATATTTATATTATTGCTTGCAAAAAAATGTGTAGAGCAACACCTGGACTTTGGCAGTACCTTTCACCTAGTCCCTCTCTGCTCATGAATATGGTATCTATGTTCCATCAGCCCAGTGCTAGTCATTTTTAAATACATGTCATCTCATATCCTGTCTCTGTCATAACTCATCAATGGTTTGCATACCTCCCGCAGCTAGATCCTGAGTCTTCCCTACAATCTATAAGACACTACTACATCCATCACCCACAACTCAACTTCCTCTCTTATACTATTTTCAAACTCTGGGCTTTCTGTTTCAGCCACTCTGGCTTCCTTATGTTCTTGCCCTAGAAAACTGCACCAGTCGGTCGGTGCACCATTTCATTCAAATCTCTGTTCAAATACTATCCTGTTAGGAGCTTTCTCTGACCACCAATTGTTAAAGAATACCACACTCTTACACTGCCCTGCCCAACAAAACCAGCTTTCCTCTCCTTTGTTTTATACCCTTTACCACCAATTAGCATGGTTTCATTGATTTGCTTATCTTTTATTATCCCTGTTCTATCACTAGACATAAGTTTTACCATGGCAGCCTGGTTAATAAATCCCGGAGTTATCATAGGATCTCTTTCACAAATAAGAAAAGTGAAGCAGATAGAGGTAAATAACTTGTCAAATACCACAACCATGCCACAGCATCACCATACATAAGCCCTGGTTGTCTCACTTCAGGCTCTATTAACTTTTTTTTTTTTCATTTAACCTAAGATATTTTTCTAGGAAAAAAAAAGCATTAATAAAATGCTGAGACAGAATGTGACTGAAGAAGTTCCTAGGAAAGGTTTTCGCCTGTCTATATTACCTATGGGATTTATTCTCCTTCATACTCCTCTTTTGGTCTTTTAAAATTTTCTTGCCATTTAAAAAATTTTGTTTTACCTGTAGTCGGATACAATATCTTTATTTATATTTATCTGGTGCTGAGGATCGAACCCAGTGCCTCATGAATGTGAGGCGGGCACTGTACCACTGAGCCACAACCCTAGCACCTTCTTGCCATCTTTTTAAATCCTTTGTAGTTTCCAGCTCATCTCAATTTCTTCGTGAAAACATCCATAACCTTCCTATTTTCTATGATCTATTGACTATTAATTTTAGCAGCAGAGTCCTGTCTTCAAGCTGAATCTGGAGCAGAAAATCAGAAGCAAAACAAACAAAAATGGAATGAGCAGCTCTGTTGAATCCAGCGACAGGATGGGGTAGAACATCAGCTCATGTAGATTAACAGTTCTCAGAAGACATAAAAGAGATATGAAAATGAACAGTATTTCTTTTAGAAATCATTTTCATCAATACACAAATGCAATATATGCAACTTTTTAGTAGTATTGTTTTATCACTTTCCAATGTCTAAAATGTACAACACAATTATAGAAACTACCTAGCTAAGATGCATTGATGAATTTCATTGCAGTTCTGTAATTTTATTGCAATTCTGATCAAGACAAGTTTTATATAAGGTAGCTTTGAGTTTATTTTACTTTGCTTTTCCTTATCTGACATTGAAGCTACTTAATGTGAAATGAGGTTTGTCTGACCATTCTAAGATGACATCATTTAAGGCAATATGTTTTCCAATTGCACATGAAGCAAACTCTAGTATCTTTATAATAGGTAACATTTTGAGCTATTTATTCTACTAATATTATTTCCTTTTTACTGGAAAGGACTCCTGTGCTGAATGAAATATCCCCAGAAGCCATGTCTTTTTTCTTTGTCTAACTCTTACCATAAATGATCAATCCTTTGACTTACCATATATGATCAGTCCTTTGGCAGATACTGTACATAAGCCAGGCAAATTAAATTCTCCTCAGGAATTTGAAATTTGGAAAGGGAAAAACACAGCCTAAAAGTCTTTGTATTTAAATGATATATTATTTTTTTTTTCTAAATTACTGAAAAATCCTAAGTATTTGGCCAATAAATTATTTATTCCACCCTACCCTTTCCTTGTTTTTTTTTTCCAAAAGTGGCAGAATATTTGTTTGTAAATAAAAGAAAATTCTTTATCTACCTTCCACCATCAGAATATGAAAAGAGGTACATTTTTTTTTCAATGGCAGCATTTAAGTTTTATTTAGAATATATATTATGCTACTCAAACTCTAGCTTCCCCTTGACAATCAGGTTCTTTTTTATCCCTATATACTAGACAAAACAAATCCTGTTCATAATAGCCTGCCAGCCACACTCAATCCATTGGACCTCTTCCATTGCACAGATTCAAGGCAATAAAACACCAATACCTCTAGTTAGCTGAGAGCTTCTTTTAGGGATAGAGCACAGCTTGGGAACATTTTCTAGCATATGGGCCTCAGTTTCTCCACCAGTGAAATGAGATGGATTCTGAATTTTAAATTACCAGCGACTGAATTTAAACTTACTACTCAAAATAAATTTATTGAAATTTATTCCTTGAATATAAGGAACATATAGTATACTTCTATTTTATCCTTATAATCCCTACCATTTAGAAGATATTTAGTTAATATTTATTGAATTATTCAATATTTAAAACAATTTACAGATTTAAATTTGTGTATTTGAGTTTGTAGGTTAGATTTGAAAATTAATTATGTGCTGTGAGATTTTCAAATTCTATATAATAAAATTATTTGTGTTCACGTTATTCAGTGTTAAGCATATTTTGAATAAATACAATATTTTTATATTTAAAAATAAGCATTACATTTAAAAGAAAACAAATATGTTATTAACAGAAAGTAGAACAGAGAATTCCAGGGGTAAGGGGAAGCAAGGATGAAGTACTCGTGTAATAGGTGCAGGGTTCTCTTTTCAGGTGATGAAAATGTCTGGTATTTATAGAGATAGAAGTTACACAAAACTGTGTATATATTAAACATGTTTATTTCTGCCCTTTCAAGTGGTTAATTTTGCTTAAAATACATGCTATCAAGAAATGCTATAAGAAAGGTACTATAAAAGGAAGGAATTT
The DNA here is from genome assembly GCF_045843805.1 of Urocitellus parryii. NCBI lineage: Eukaryota > Metazoa > Chordata > Mammalia > Rodentia > Sciuridae > Urocitellus > Urocitellus parryii. The sequence continues at coordinate 49,419 of NW_027552787.1, read as the reverse complement.
CAGCTTTCCTAAATTTTCATTTTCATTGTCTAGAGATTAACAGAAGGAAACTGCCACTCATTGAAGAAAGTTTTCCCTTTGCACTCCAAAAGATGTCTTACAAAGACAGAAAACAGCAAAGGAGATTAAGGGCAAACAGAATTAGTCTCTTTCAATCATAACTATTAACTCAAAAGCTTTTCATGGTCAAAATGTGTTAATAAATATGCTTTTGTGAGGAAAATTAACAGGATTAACTTGCTAACTGTGTATAAAATAAATATGTAAAATCAACTAAATGCTTTAAAAAGTTTCTTTTTATAGAGGATCTAACAAGTTTAAACAAAAATACTGCATTGATAAAGTTGACAGAAATAAAGTATACCTGCTATGATCTTTAAACCTTCATTTGACTTTACAAGGTCACATTTTAGTGACCAGGACAACCCATCATTTTAGAAAGTAATGTGACATTACTAAATGTCCTGCCTTAGTGAAGGGTACCACCATCCTCTGATTATACAAATCAGGAATCTGTCAATCATCTTTGACACCACCATTTCCCTCAAGCTTTCACATAACCCTACATCAAGCCTGGTTGACTTTACCCTCTCTCTACACCCTTTTATGTCATCTCAAATGTTGACTTCTGAAGAACTGGCCCTCTGTTCTAGTCTACCATAGATTCTCACAGTGTAAGTAACTCTTACACCTGTTGGACCTGCTCTACTCTCTCCCAAACCTATTGTATAGGTGCCAGAAGATCTTTAAGACATGAGGATCTGATCATGACATTCCTGCATAGAATCCTCTGGTGGCTTTCCATTTCTCTTAATATGGTTATCAGGACCTAGTTATTAAGCTGCTTCCTGCAGTCAGGCACCTGGGCCTCCAGTCAGAATGGCTTTCTCTGGATTCCTCAAGTGTATTGTGCTTTACCAGCTCAGGGACTTCACACACGTTTTCTGTATCTACTGTCTTTCTTCCAACCCCCTACATTCCTTTTTCTTTCTCCTCTTTATTCAGATTTAACTCAAATGATATTTGAACACAGAAACTTTCCATGATGACAATTAGATTAGGCCCTTAAAATGTTTTCCTAGAGCACAAGAGGATTTATTTTTTAATGATCATCACAGATATTGTGTGAATGTTTCAATGTAAGCTTTAACTAGATTGTGAGAATTATAAGAAATAGGGCCATGTCTATGTTGCTGAACATTATGTTCCAATTACAAAGAGTGAATGAATTTATAGTTGACAGTAACTGAAGTAGGAACAACAACAACAAAAAACTCTAGCAAAGGATCATAAGTTACTATTTGAGAAGTAACTCTAACACTGAGCATCCTCTTCTCCCAATTCTTACAGGTGAGGTCATTGAGTTAGCACTTAAATGCTCTACAATTAATTTATGACTTTAATAATACTCCTAGTTAATGTGGAAGCTCTTAGAGAAAGAAATATGTCTAATATATCTTCTGTATTCCTTTGATACCTTACAGAATGAAGAACACAGAAGCTACTTAAAAATGTTTCTTGCTTAATTGACGTCTTTCTAGTCATATTAAAAGACATCTAGTTAAGACACTTAGGCAACACTGTAGCCATACTATGTTCCTGGAACTCCAGTCTGTTTAATATCTGTGGACATTTTATATGCCCATCAAACTAAATGGGGTCAAAGCTAATTTTGGTTTCTCTTCCTACATAATTCTCTCCTCTAGTCCTCTGCTATGTTTTAGATAGGAGGAATACTCCAAAGGCTCATGTGTTTAAAAAAATGCAAGAAAATTTAGAGATGAAATGATTGTGTTATGAGAGCCTTAACCTAACCAATGCATCAATTGACTTGAAAGGATTAAGGGGTGCTAACTGTAGGCAGGTAGGGTGTGGCTGGACAGGGCGTGTCACTGGAGACATGCCTTGGGGATATATATTTCATCCCTGGTGAATAGAGAGTTCTCTCTCCCCCTTATCTCCCCCTCCCTCCTTTCTGGTGCCATGTCTTGAGCTGGTCTCCTCCTCCATGCTCTTCTGCCATGATATTCTGTCCTTTATGGACTGAAACCAATGAAACTATGAGCACTAAATAAACTTTTCCTTCTTTGTTGTTCTCATTGGGTCTTTTGTTCACAGCACCAAAATGCTGATAAGAACATCTTCTTCCTCCCTGTAAATGGTACTGCAGAGTGACTACAGTGACCCTTTAAACAGAGTACCTGTTTAGATACTACCCTGCTTAAAATTCTATGATAACCTCTAACTTCTTTATTGTAAAACACAAAATTCTTATAGGATCTGACCCTTCCTCACCATTTTAACCTCATCTAAAAATCTTGCTTATCCTGTTCTCCTTGCTCCAGCCACATGTATAAGGAGTCTAACTCACTTCCCACTTAAGGCCTTTTGTATCAATTTCCACTTGCTTAGAGAGCATTCCTTCTGATTTTGACAAGACTGAATCTATCCTGGTCATCTGGATCTCAGCCTGAGTGCCACCTACAGGGAGACCTCATTCAATTTAAGAATGCAAAGTACATACCCAGTCTTTATTTATTAATAAAATTGAGATCCAATCTAAGGTCAGATTGCTGGGGTGTGAATAGGGATGGGATTGTTTTAGGAGGTTTGAGGAATACTTCTCTGAAGATGGTACAAAGGAAAGACCAAAGAGCAAGCCACTCAGCAATCTTGAGAATGGATCTTGGAGATCAAGGGAGTGGCTCTGTAAAGGCTCTGAGGCAGGAGTTGGTATAGCTGAGGATACAAGGATACTTCATGCTGGCTGGAGCTGAGTGAGCAAGAAGACTCATAGGGCTTGAAATCAGAGCCAGTAGCAGACTAGGTCACACAGGGGTCTCATAGGCCATGGTAAAGATTTTGGATTTCATATAGATAGTAAGCCCTTTGAACACTGAAAAGAGAGGCATTATATATTAAGTGTGTGTGTGTGTGCGCGCGCGCGCGCATGTGTGTGTGTGTGTGTGTATTTAAAGCTGAATAAATGTATAAATAAACAATTAAAAATGAAAAGGAAATTATTTCTGATACATGGACATCTAATGATGTCTCCCACAGATATGGAGAGGGAGGATCACTTGCCCAGCATCCCTCACACACCCAGAAATCTGAGAGTTACATCAGACCAAATTAAATCTCAAAGTGTGACTGACTACCACTTTGAAGGAGGCCCCCTCCTGAGGCCCCTTTCCTGCTGTTCTTTTTCCTAAACACTTACTACCTATTCTGCTTCTTTTTTTTTTTTTGGATCCATTTGGTTTTGTCTTCTTCCACTAAAACACTAGCTTCTTGAAGGAAGTCAATTCTGTCATGTTCTGTGCTATGTCTAGAACAGTGCTTTGAACAGTGTGTCCAATAGTTGCTGAAAGAGCAGATGAATCAATGCAGGCAGTAACCGAAGGTGTCCCAAGTACACATGACCCCAGAAAGAGAGGATGACTGCCTTGCATGTGACACCCTCTCCTCCCCTAGATGTACCCAGCACTACCACACTGGCTCAGGCACCAGGCATACCAGCATTTTCCTCCCTCCATAAAGTTTCTGTGTGTCCTAGACAAGGATTGCTCAATCTGAAATCTCCCTGAGGAACAAAGACATGTTCTTCCCTCTTTTGGAGTACAAGAAAAGGCACTGAGAAAATTCTCCACTGGTTGAAAGAGAGACCTGTGTTGTTGTAAGAAATAAAAATCACCATGTACTTTGAGATTTAGGACTTTAGCATCTATACACCTTATGTTAACCATTATTTCTAAAACAATGACACCTTGGAGGAATATAATGTGGATTTTATAAGTACCCTATTTTCTCAACATGCTTTCTGCTTATAACATTTTTTTTTCTTTTTTGGCTGCCGACATATGGCCAAGATTTATCTTATTGAGCAGATCTTATGCTTTTGAATAAAATACATGATACCAATAAGCAATTTCCTGATGGAACAGAAAGAGAAAGATTAGAAAATGCTTATCCCTCAAAAGCATACCCATAATTATATTAAAATTTCCTTTGACTGAAGGAAAAACATGTAAGGGAAAAAAAATCTTATCTTTCCCGGGAAGGGAAATTTCATAAACAGATGAGTTCAGAGGCATGGCCTCAGAATAGGAGATGCATAATTCAAATTTGCATCATTCATCCTTTCAAGGTCGTTCATGAGCTGTGAAACCATAGTTGCCAACAGAGATTATAGATGCCATAGGAAATAACACATTCGCATGACGATTGAAACTAATTGTTCTGATGCTTTCATCTTTATTCAATGCTTCAAACTGTAAATTGTTTAAAAAATCTTTATTGGCAATAGAAAATAGAGTTAACAGTAAAATATAACTTAGAATAATTAAAAGCAAAATAATTAAAAGCCAGGACCTGGCTTCTCCTATAACCTGGCAGTGAAGAGGAAGAAGTAGAAGTAGAAGGAACCTCTGAATCAAGATCAGTAGGCTTTGTGTATATGCTATTGCACACTATTGAACTCCCTAATAGGGGAGCTAGTTATTGTGATGCTATTTATTGAATAATCTACCTGTCTACCACTAATTTGAAATGCTGCTACTTCTTATGATATTGACGTTTATATTCTGAGTGATTATAGCTGATGCTTAATAAAGCTTTCTATTCTGGAAAAACAGGACAAAATTTTCCTGTCAATTCTTATTTCCCATGATATATACTAATGTTTACATTCAGTGAAAGAGTAGAGAGGGAACAATATAGACACACATAAAGATTAAATTGATTATCTCCTGTGATTTTATGTGTTATGGGAAAAAATATCAAATCTCAGAGTGAGCTGGAATTATTCCACAAGACACTATAGTTTACTGCTTCTTAAATATTAATGTTCTTAAGAATCACATTTCTCAAACCAAGACAACCGTTTTGTATCATCTACTGCAGTATATTATTCACATCAAAGTTTATTTTTATTGTGCAATCAAAGAATAAGAAGGGGTGATTGTAATTAGACATAAGAACTTTACTATATTAGATTCCAAAGTTTCATTCCAGGTTTGAACACATGTTGTTGATGAGATATTGTGTATTTGTAATATATCCAGGAGCAAAATTATGGAATATGACTCAAACAATATTTCCAAAAATTTCTATCAATATAAATTTCTTGCCCTGATATGTTTCTCTATTTCAGTCAAATTACATCATTTGTATTTTATACATATTACTATTTCATCCTGGATTTTGGACATTATTTATTCCTTGAAAGAAGTATGTGTTCCTTGTTCCTTTTAACTCCACCTGTATTTTTGTAGATGAATTTTCTTGCTGTTAACCTGAAAGGTTGGTTTTGTTTTCTCCTATTTGAGATTTTCAGATTCATCTTTGCTTTGCTGTTGCTGTGGCAGCGACTGCTGCTTCTGTTTTCCAAGAATCACACCTGGGGAATTTGTGATTAATTCTACTTCTCACCCTCTTGTTCTAAAATACACTAATATCTTTATTGAATCATTCCTATTGCTCTCCTCACGTATCATTTGCCATCTTTCCTAGTTCCTTGGCTTGCATGTTAATAAACAGATTTATTTCTTTTGTATTTCCCAGTGAAGACAGTTAGGACAATACACGTTACTCTTGCACATCTCTGGTTTCCTCTTCCACCATCTTTCTTGCCTGTGTTTGCCTCACACAGAATTACTCATGCTTTTAACTAGATTTAAGTGTGACTCCCCACACAGCAGGCATTGCATTTGGACTGTGTTTCCTTAGTGAGCTAGCACCATACTTTTTACATTTAATTCTGGCTGTGAGTTATCTTCTTATCAATAGTTTACAATTATATTTTATTTTATTCCCCTCATCTATTCAATTATTATTGCTTGTTTGCTGTTTGGTTTTGTATTTTTCTTTTATAATCTATCATTTTTATATGTTCTTTGTGATTTTTCCTTATATAATTTGGAGGGACTACAGTCATTTTAAAATCATATCAATAAATATTTAGAGGATTTATTACAGATAATTAGAATTAGCATATAGATATGAGGGCTATGGTAGACATCACTAGTATTTACCAATAAACCGTTCTCCTGTCTTCCCTGAATCAGAAAAGTTGTATTTCCCTAAGACTTCTTTTATGGAGCCCTAGGACTAGTCCTGGCTAATGAATAGTGAGTAGAGATGACAGTGTCAATGGAGGATAAGTCCTGAAAAGGCTTTGTGCTATGTTCCCCTCTGCACTGGCCCTGTTGATGCAGCTGTGAGGTTCCTTCCAGAAGGCAGAGCCCCAGTGCCCTGGTATATTCAGTACCTGTGCAAGTGAGCTCCTGCCACCAACTCCACAGTTCAAGTGAACAGTGAGAAATAAATCATGGTTATGTTATACTACAGTCATTTTATTAAATTGTTAACACAGCAAAACCTGGTCTATTTTGTCTGATCCAAGGACAGAAGAGACAAAAAGCACAGGCAAGGCAACCTAAAATTCAGACTAAAGTAGTTGGCACTGGCTAGAAATAACAGTTTGCTTACAAAGAAAGAATGTAGGGGCCAAAGCACAAGCTTGAAATCAATCTTGTATGACTCTCATTGGTAAACGAAGTCTATGACTACCTTAGGTGACAAAAATAATATTTGTTAAATTCCTAGGGTCTAGTTAATATCATTGAAAGTAGCTATAATAATTATTTTGACCTTTATTGTTTATTTATTGTATATTACAAAGCATTAAATTGTCTGCTGAGTAAAATCTTATAAGAATTAATAAACGTTATCAGATAAAGTCATTAAAAGTACTGGCACAGAGTTAAGGATATAGCCCAGCAGCAGTAAAATTGCCTATTATGAATGAGGCTCTGGGTTCAAACCCCATCACAACACACACACACAAATGTACTGGTCCAACTATTATTATTTCATGATTTATTTGATGTACACAAAAACCTCCGAATCCTTGAGATTCTTCAAAGAGACAATATTCACCTATGCAATGTATTAAATTCTTTTTCTGGATATAATCAGAATTTGATGTTCCTTCTATTACAAAGTTTATGCTAAATTATTTACTTGCCAAATAAGTACACATATGAGAAATGTAAAACAAGGATTATTTTAAATTGTATAATCAGAAACTTTTATTCTCTCCACAATGTCAAATAAAGATATTAAAGGATTAAAAAATACTTTGGTATTTTCTAACTTAGAAGGTTAAATATCTTTATTGTTTACTTTCTTATTATTCTTAATTACTGAGAATTTTTCTTTTGTCCACGTTTCAGAGGCAACTGAGTTGATTTCCAATTGCTTAGAAATTAAGAATATGCATGTGGGGCTGGGATGTGGCTCAAGCGGTAGCGCGCTTGCCTGGCATGCGTGCTGCCCGGGTTCGATCCTCAGCACCACATACAAAGATGTTGTGTCCGCCGATAACTAAAAAATAAATATTAAAATTCTTTCTCTCTCTCTCTCTCTCTCTCTCACTCTCTCTTTAAAAAAAATAATAAATATGCATGTGTATTTGTGTGTGTGTGTTTGTGTGTGTGTGTGTGTGTATTCACCAGGATCCTTTTTTCTTACATCATCTGCAGGAAACTCTAAAATATGATTATGCACAACTGTGTTTTATTTCTTCTTTCAAACAAGGCCTTTTCCCTCTTAATAAATAACAAGACTTAAGCAAATTCTGAGGGCTACATCTCTATACATATTCACCCACAGTAGCATTTGGTAAATTTAAATGTTGTCTGTCATATTTATAGTTTATTACAGAAAATATAGTATATTAAGAAAATTAACTCAACGCTTTAAATGTTTCTTGAAACTCTAAACCCACTAAACCCAAATCACTAAAGCTTCACAAAAGCTGGTTTATTTTCACAGAAAATATTTGACTATAAGCTGGAGTGTAGCTCAGCAGCAGAGTGCTTGCCCAACATACACAAGGCCCTGGATTCAATCCCTAGCATTGCAAAAGAAAAAGAAAAATATTTGACTAAAATATTTAAATGTCATTTTCTTTCTTCTTTTTTTATTACTTTGAATATCAGAAACAGAAACTTCCTTAGCAACTCCAATGGATAACTTGAACTATAGATAAAAATTAATTTTATTGGTTAATTTGTTTTTAGAAATATGATACAAAATATATTAACCTGATTTTTTTAAATCCAAATACATACTAAAGGGTCACTATTGCTAATAATTAAAGGAAAAAGAAAAGCAAGTATAAAGGTAATAAATAACCAATTTATCCTAGAAAATCAGATGTTATTATCACCTCAACTTGAATTTTCTTTCCATTTCTAAAATACATTGCAGAATTAGGTAAAGGGAAACAAAAAAGCACACACATGATTAAAAGAGGGAAATGCAATTATGACTATGGCAACAAGACTGAAATATTTTGCCAAGAAAGTTTTCTTTTACTCAGATGTACACGTTTCAGAGAATGCACTCCAGATGGCAAATTCATGGTTTATGTGGGTGATTTTATCTTTACTACCCAAAAGAGTTTTGCAGGTTGCAGTTCTGAAACTGACATCTGCTGTGAATGAAAGTGATTAGGAGTTGAGGTTATAGAGCCTGTTACCACTTCCTACCTAGCGGCTTGACTTGGGAAACAGGGGAGTCGGTAACATTTCCTGGTATAATGACTGATTAACAAACATGTTTCTTACCCATGAGAAGGTAATTCCCTGTCAAGGAATTGACAGTAATGGTTGATTTGAGCTTCCATGCTATATTTCCTAACCTAGGCAATAATGATGAATGTTCATAAGGCCTAAAGGCAGAGAATACATAAAAACAACCTGAAAAGAAACATCTGTAAACAGAGTATGGACGTTTGTTTGTTTTAATGTTGTACACAAAAACAAAATCCATTGGCTGATTTTAGCAGCTGTAGTCACAGCAGAGCAGTTTTCAGAGGCTGTACAGCATCATGAATAAACATAGTAGGCTCCCATAGAACAAGACAAATAAGAAGATTGGCTCTCATCTCCAACCCTTGTTAGCTCTGTGGCTATGGGAAAGCTGGTTGGCCTGTTCAAGGTTCAATATTCTTATCTAGAATGAGAATCTATTTTAAAAAACTTATTTATTTTAATTAGGTATATATATGCTAGCAGAATGCATTTTGATTCATCGTACATAATTGCAGCAAACTTTACATTTCTATGGTTGTACACGATGTAGCATCACACTGTATGTGCAGTCATACATATAACTAGGGTAATGATATGCATCTCATTCCATCATCTTTCCTGCCCCCATGAACCCTCCCTACTCTCCCTTCCCTTTGCCCAAGCAAAGTTCCTCCATTTTTCCAAACCTCCCCCGTCCCTGTTATGGATCAGCATCCACTTATCAGAGGGAACATTCAGCCTTTGGTTTTTTGGGATTGGCTTACTTTGCTTAACATGATATTCTCCAACTCCATCCATTTACCTGAAAATTTCATAATTTTATTTTATTTTATTGCTAAGTAATATTCCATTGTGTATATATACCACAGTTTCCTTATCCATTCATCTATTGAAGGGCATCTAGGTTGCTTCCACAGTTTCGCTATGGTGAATTGAGCTGCTATGAACATTTATGTGGCTACATTACTATAGTATGCTGATTTTAAATGAAGGCAAAAATAACTGACTCAAAAGGTTGTTGTAAAGACCAAAGTTTTAATGTACTTATATCTAAGCACCTAATAAAATACTCAATAGTGAGAGCTATGTTAAAATCAATTTTATGGTATCAAAGCTTCCCATATACTATACTAATCTTGGGCAAGGTGCTTAACTTTTTGATTGTAAATATTTAAGACTAAATTTTTCATTCCTTCTCTTTTCCTTCTTTTTTTTACCCTTTCTTCCAATTCAATTAGACCTCGTAGCATAATTTTGGAGCATGATTTTAGTTCTCTCACTAGAAGACAGTGACATTAAACATTGAGATTTTCAAGCTACATTAACCAAGTCCACTTTCTACTTATTTCTCTAGTTTCATTACTTTTGACAGAAACAAGAAGAAAAACTATAACCACAAGGTTTTTCAGAAAACATGTAAACATTTGTTTTATACAAGGATTTATCCCTGGCACAAATTGAACTTCCAAGCAATAAAACTGCCAAGTGCAAGTTCTCTTTAAAGGAAATCCTATTGGAAGATGTATTGGGAACTAGAATGATAGAAGAGAGTGACAGGCATCTTATCACAAAAGTAGCTATTTCATTCAATATAGATAAATAAAATATATCCCAAAGCAAATTGCATTAAGAGCAATATTGTGCTGTGTCTCTATGATGTTTCTCCATGAGCATAATCAGCCACTTAGCCACAGGGTCATATTTTGTAAACTATAGCATTGGAGAAGGAATCAGTGGGCTGATGAGATTTTCTCGGCAAGAGGGAGAAATGGGCTCATTGGCATCTCCTTGATTTCTGTGTTCTTATGATTGAATAGTTGATTTTAGGGTTTTCTTTCTTCTTGGAGCAGAAGATTTTTATATTCCATGAGAACTAAATCAAGAAGTTAAGCAACACGAGAGTACCATGCTTGAGAGATCTTAGGATAAGATCCAGATCCTTCAACATGGTCACATGCCTCCCTGCCAGTTTAATTTCCAGTTTTTCCCAACCCTTGCCTCCGTCTCGACCTCAAGATTTTCCCACTAGTACTTCTATCACAAACTTTAATCTCTGTTTGAAGCACTCTCTCCAACAAGTACTGCAACTACTCATTTATTCATTACATGATAAGGATTTATGTTCTTGGTATGGTGTTCTGCCTTCATATATTTTATATTCTAATAGGAAGAGTTACGTAAAAACCAAGCCAAACCAGGAGCAGTGGCACACACCTGTAATCGCTGCAGCTCAAGAAGCTGAAGCAGGGGGATTCAAAGTACAAAGTCATCCTAGCATCTTTGCAAGGTCCTAAGCAACTTATTGATATCCTGTCTCAGAATAAAATATAAAAAGGGCTGGGGATGGCTCAGCAGTGCTTAAGCATTCATGGGTTCAGTCTCTGGTACCAAAAAAAAAAAAAATCAAACAAAAACTCAACAACTAGAAAAGTACAGATGTAGTAAGTTAATAATTACAAATTCTTCAGGTCTTCACTACTTCCCTACTTATGATATAGACCAGAACAACCTCTTACCGTCCTTGATCACCTTTTTGTTGTTGTTTTTGTTATTGTTATTTCTACTCTTTTTCTCACTTTTGCATCCCTTGTCTCTGTCACAGTACTTGGTAGATACTAGACATCCAGTGATATATTTGCTTAATAGATTGATAAATTAGGGTTTGAGAATCATGGTGCGAAATTAAAATTGCCAGGTAGTTGTTGCTTGATTTTCATAGGAGATTAGAAACATATTTTTAAATAGTGGGTGCCTAATGTCTTCATTCTTTTAATATTATTCCAATAAAATACTTAACATATAAGTGGTCTTGAAAAATGAAGGGCAGTTCAAAGCTGAACAAGGGGCATTGGAGGGGAAAATTCAGATAGAGAAAGACACATGTTCAAAGACACATGCAGAGAAAAGATTGAGGAACTATAATTAACCTGGAAATGTTAGGGAATTAAATGTAAGAGCATTGTTTTAAAGTAAACTATTCAAATGCTGAGTAAATTACTCAAGTTTATTATTGGCCCCAATTTAGTGAAGAACATTAATAATTTAATCTTCTTTAAATACTCATTATGTGTTTTTCACAAGAAAATCCATTTATTCCACAAATTAACCTTACTGTCATTATTTCCACTTTATAGATGAAGTAACTGGTCTCTGAGGGATAACTCACCCAAGATCAACAGCAGCTAATATTCTAGCTCGTTTGGGAACCTAGTGTGTTTTACAAAACCCATACACTGTGACTACACAAAACTTTCAGCCAGTTGGGTTTTTATATTTTTCTTGGAAGTTCCCAAATCATAATATGGATCCTAGCCAAGCAGATCTGCTTACCCAAGTCTCTTTCCAGTCCAAAATACAGTATATCTACCCCTAACTGAGTGAGATCTGAGGTCTGTGGCTAGGGGAAACCACTCTGTCTTGAAGATATTCATTCTTTCTCTAGGACAGCTCTTATCCATCACTGAATTCAGCTTCAGGTTTTACTGGGTAATTCTTACAAAGGAATGAGGTTTAGTCTTGAAGGCATGACTGACGCAAAAGTGCTAGACTGAGTGAGAATGGAGATGTAGCCTGACCACAGTAGCAGCAATGCTAATTTGCTTAATTCTTGCTCTTCACTTGGGCTCCCTTTTCTCTTAGGCCCTACTCTTCATTCTCTCTGGCTTGCATCTTAGATGTAGCTGGAATAGAAATATGGGTACAGCAAAAGAGTTATATTTACTGAAACAAACTAGATCAGCCCTTAGAACGACCTCTAGGGAGATAAGGAAGATAATAAACAGGAGGTACTGGTAATAGTAATCAAAGTCACTGAAGGGAACTTCTATCATTCTCTATTCAGAGAGGTGGAAATTAGGAGGCAGGATGTGTAGTTAGATTGAAATTCAACTAATTTTTAATTGCAGACCTCCTATGTCAAATAAGACACTCCGGAAAACTCGAAACGATGAAACATAGAAAGGTTCGCTGAAGCATGCTGAAAATCCAAGTCATGATGCTGCTCAAATCCCCCAACTCAAAATTAGAAGCATCTTAGGTACCTCCTAGGTAAACTTTGGCAGCAAGGATTCCAGTGCAAAACAGCAGAGGAACCACCAATGAAGTCAGAAGACGGGGATCCAGTCCCTGCTCTGCGTTTACTGCTCTAGGACCTGAAGTCACTTAATTACCCTGTTTGATAACAGTTGTTTACAGTGAAGATTATTAGAGGAAATTGCCATAAACATTACCCATGTAATGGTAGAGATACTCAATAAACATCTTTATGGGAAGTAAATCCAATTAGAGGTTAACATTGAACTCTTCTTAATAAGTTAAATTAATGATATTTGGTAATTACTTAAATAATATGCTCATAATTAAAAAGGTATTTTGACCATGTGCATTTTCATTTAGAAAGGATTGTATATTTTTCATATCATCTCTATTTTTGGAGTGAAGATGGGAAAAAAATAAACAAGAAAAAAAACATAAGACTAAGGACCACTCATGATTCAGAACATGCAGCAGACTGTCTCCCTGCTTTTAGAGCAGATATTAGTATCAATTTTACAAATGAAAAATGGAGATAAAGTCACTGTAATACACATTTCTACACGCCAAACCAGAGAACATTAGAGACAAATAAATAAATACTTGATGCCAGAGGAATATTTTTCTCTAGTAAAAGACATGCATTAACTCTCACAATAGAATGAACTAATAAATGATTCATCCAGACACTAATATTTAATCAGTTTCTACCTGTAATTGCTCCAAGAGACTTTTAAATACTATAGTATATTTAAACATATTCAGGGTTATTCTTTGTTCAAGGTTAATTTCTTAGTCAAGCTTGTTTTAAAATGAATAAATGATGCAAAGGGAAAGCATATTATCACTCACATTAAAATCTAATGTTGTAATTATTTTATTTAGATAAGCAGATTTTTGTCTGCAATGTTCTATCTTATCTAATAATTTAAATTCTTGGCAAAAACTGTTTGTGTTGCCATGAAAATTTTCTTTACTCTAACTTACTGGGTAGATTTCTATTTTCTTGAGAAATTGCTTTTTAATATTTTTACAACACTGCCATAGTTTACCTACTTAATTTCATATTGTGAGCCATCAATAATATATTTAGTTCAGCCAATGAAATTAAAAGCCATGCCAGATCAAGAAATATTAGTGAGTTTCCTTTACATTTAGTTTTTCTTCCTATGCCTATTATAATTCTTAGAGGAACACAAATACTACCCTGGATTATTATGCTTTTCCACAAGAGGGCTCTTGAAAGGCAAAAATACTGGCCTTGTTTAGTGATTTGCCTACATCTATTGGCAAAGACTAGAGAAACAAGATGTTGCAATATTTCCCTGAGAATTAACTAAATTAGAAAAATACTTTAAATATTTATCTACACTAAGTAGACTTAACTAATAAAAGATAAAATGTATTGAATGCTTCTCTTGTATGAGGCAAGGTGTTAAGTGATGGACATGTAGCTATTACTATTATTCATTGCACTTTACAGAGTTAACTGTAATTGTGCCAGAACTCTGGAGCTAGGTTGTCTGGGTTTGACTTCCATCTCTGCCAGGCTTATTATTTCTGTGGCTTTGATAAAGATATTTGTTACTTAACTATCAGTCCTTGGTTCCTCTTTTGTAAGATTGTTGTTAAGATTAAGGAAATTAACAATTGTTGCCATGAAATTTTACTACCAGAGATATGTTGTATAGCTATTTATGTATTGTATGTGTATGTGTGTTTTATATGTAACAAAGTATTGAGGTTTTGTTATTCTATTAATAACATGTAAGATTAAGAATGACTCACATTTTAAGTTAAAATAAATATAAAAATTTAAAAAACTGAGGTAATTAAGATACACAGAGCATTTAGGAAAATCTCTGGGATATATTAAGTGTTTTTGTGAGTTTTAACTTCTACTATTACAGAGGACAACACTGAGGCACAGAGAAATTAAAAGAGGTGACCCAAATCACATACCTACCATCCAGGAAGGGACAGAATTTGGTCCAACGAGTGTGCTAGAGCACGTAATAACAAAATGCCTCTAATATAAGAGAAGTTTGGCAACACCATCTCCTCATTCTGCCTTCCACTGACAGCACCAGGTGCCCACCCCACGTTCATCCACACTGCCTGTCCTGTCTACACTTATCACTGTCACTACAGGTACTGATTTATAGCACCGTTACCTCTTGCTGTAATAATCACTGAATTATGTATTGCTATCCATCTCAAGTCTACTTGAGTTCCAGGGCAGTACCTTTTATATGCTTACATTTTCACCACATAGTAAATGTTTACCTTGGCTAACAAGGATTAACAAGGATGATTAAAACTAAGAGTATGCCAATCTTTGAAAATGTCCTGTAAAACGGTTTTTGTTAATCTCATTTTACAAATTCAAAAATTGAAATTCCAAAAGCCTATTCCATCAAGATCTCATAGCTTGGAAATGGCCAAGGTATTTGAAAACAGTCTTGACTCCTAAGCCTGTGTTTTTTCAGTCTAACATCCCACGCTCTTCTCATGGTTGTGCATTTTCTGGCTGAAAGGAGACTAAAAATCCCTCCAGGAAACATTATTGAGTAAATTGAAGAAAGTTCAGAAGTATAAAAGGATAGGTAAATAGGTAGATAGATTGGTAGGTATATACAGAGACTGATATATAGATTATGAGAGGGTTTTCTTTTACAATATTTTTTGTTGCTATTGTTTTAACAATTTATGTATTTAAATGAGGATTGTTCCCTTCAGTAGATTGGTCAAATGGTGTATTTTTTTTCAATATGATTAGAAGTTCTCCAGCTGATTTTATAACTCCTCTTTTAGAATTATTTTGGTGAAAACTTAAAACAGGCAAACATGAACTAATATTTAATTCAACTATAATAAGTTGAACTATAAAACTATATTAAATAAGACAGATACTGCTTTTCGGGACTGGAGATTTCATCATGAACAAAAGCAGGTGTAGTTCCAGTGACCAGAGGCCTTCCATACTATAGATTGAGGCAGATATGAATTAACTAATTGCCAGATAACATAAAATCAAAATGCGAAACACACAAAGAATAAGAATATTGTGCAAAGAGAATGTATCTCCATGTTGAGAACTGGAGGAAATCCTCCTTCAAGAGGAGATACCTGAATTGAGAGCCAAATGCTGAGCAGGTGCTAACAAGGTGAAGGGGAGAGAAGACTGTTATGCCATGCAGAGGAAACACAGGTGTACAGGCTCAGAAGCAGAAAATGTCATTCTGCTGAGGAGGGACTAAAAGAAGATTGGTGGGAAAAGACAATAAGGATAAAGGGAAGGATGGTTCTAGAGGAGGCTAGAAAGTAGAAGGCAGATGATTTATTATCTTGGGGAACATTTACTAGGGCTTTCTACTTTCCCACTAATACCTAAGAACAGAGGAAAAACAAAGTAAAAAAGTACTCTCATCTCAAAGAACTGCTTAGCCTAGAAAAAGATGGGCACACAGGTGTATACACAAATCACACATCAGTATCGAATAGCACTAAGATCAAGATGCCAGGGGAGCACAATTGGAGGAGTAATTGTTTCTGATTAAGGAGGCTTAGGAAGGAAGGAATTGGAAAAGATTTTATTGAGTAATTGACATTTGAACTGAGTCTTAAAGGCATTTTAGGTCATAGTGTGAAGAGAGGCACACAGTATGAATAGATGCTATAAGTCTATTAAATAATAATTCCTTTGGGGCTGAGGGTCCAGCTCAATGGGAGAGCACTTGCCTAGCATGCATGGGGACCCAGGTTTGATTCTCATCACTCTAAATCATCACCATCATCATTATCACTATCCTTGAAGAAACCATTTATCTAAAATTTTAAAGTAAATTATATTCTCTTCAGAAATAAATAAAATAGAAATAATATAGTAACAAAAAATGGAAAACCCTTGGTATTTTCTATAAATGAATGCATTTATACATAAAGCCTTGATAAAAAAGTATCTACAGTAAAAATTAAGAAATATTTGAAAATAAGTGATAACATAATTGGCACATCAAAAATATAGAGAGGGGCTGGGGATGTGGCTCAAGCGGTAGCGTGCTCGCCTGGCATGCATGCGGCCCAGATTCAATCCTCAGCACCACATACAAAGAAAGATGTTGTGTCCACCGAAAACTAAAAAAATAAATATTAAAGTTCTCTCTCTCTCTCTCTCTCTCTCTCTCTTTCTCTCTCTCTCTCTCTCTCTTTCTCTCTCTCTTTCAAAAAAATAGAGAGAGAATGTAACTAAAACCATATATAGATAAAACTTACAGATAAAAAGTTACAGATTTCTATGCACATACTAGATAAGAAAGATGAATATCTAGTCTTTATCTCAAGAAGCTATATGATCATCAAGTTAAATCTAAAACAAGTGGAAGGAAAAATATAGAACATGCAGAAGTCCAGTAAGTAGCAAAAAATACACAATAAACCAACGAGACCAAAGTGGCTCTTCAAATCAATGTATGTAGCCATAGATTAAGGAAAAGGAAAATAGTCAAAAATAATATCATAAATAAAAAATGGAACATTACCACATACTGGAGATTTTATAATGTCATCAGATAACAGATTGTAAGCAGATTTCAAAATATAAGTGAAATAAACACATTGAAAAGATGATTTAATAAAACTAAATTAGGAATAATTGGGAAATTATAAATTTTAAATAACTAATTAGAAAATGACGAATCTAGAAGTACTTATTCTCTTCTCTGATTCCTAATAGCTAAAAGATGAGACTGTTTAGCACCGTCATTCAGCATGTCCCAAATGTTACCACTAGGTGGCAAACGTTTACAAACTATGACAGGAGCCTGGCATGACTGTGAGAGCCTGCTGGACACCATTTTTGTGTTCTACAGCAATCACAAACAGAATGTTCTAAAGCGTTCTCATTATTGTCATTTTGAGCACCTGCGTTGCTTTCAAGAAACAAGTCAGTAGCAGGAACAAAAACACATTAAAACATTGTGCACAGGGTTTATTAGCAGAAGTTGAAATCCCACTCTAACAATAGAACCTTCCACTGGAAGCTCAGAACAAGGCCAGAGAAGTGGAGCAGCCCTATCACAGATTCTCATCTCCATGACAACCTTTTCAGGTCCATGCACAATTAAAGCTACAGTATCATTTTTTTTTTTCCCAAGGGGGGAAAAATCTAAGTCCTGGCTGGTATTCATATTTTTTAGAAGAAATTAAATGGATTCTAACTAATGGGCTGAATTACTAGACTAGGGTAGGACATAGATTTGAAAATGCTTTACATAGGAACCCTCGCTCTCATCAATTAGTAAATGAAAATTTGTATTTTTTGTGGTTTGATATACTGAAATTATCAATATAGTCTTTAGCTTTCTTTGACAACAGCTCTTTTGTGCCAGGTGTTCTCAAAAAATCCTGGCTTAATTCCCCTTAAGGCTACATTTGTGGATGCAAAAAAAAATAAAAAAGTTTATCCATTAGCAATTGGATTTTGACCAGATGGTCTGTGTTGGGACTTCCTCAGAATCCTGGAATAACCTTATCTATAGACCCTCTGCTCCATTTTCTATTTTGAAAATATCACTAGGTTTTTCAGTTGAAGGTCTGTAAGGTTCAGATTCCCTTTTCCCTGAAGGAGATTATTCAGAATTTTCAAGGGATTCAAGAAGCAATTCAAAAGGTTAAAAACGAAGCTAATAAAGAAAATTTAACAGAACAAGAATTTGGCACTTAAGCAACAAATGATTGATGGAAGATTTTGTAATTTAATGATAAATTCAAGTTTATATGGAAGTATTGGAAAGTATTGGAAATAATGAAAGTAATTTCTTTGTTTCTTTAAAAATGTATTACTAAAGATGAAACTATGAGAGCTGAATTTTCATGTGACCCCATGAAAGCAATACATGAAATGCTTAGTTGGCTTTAACACATTTCCAAGGTTCCTGAGGATGTAATAAAGGTGGTCAAGCATTACCAAGGGTTTTAATAGAATATTATTCCATGAAAATCATAAGCATGTGCTTTTCTTGTTACCTTTCCTGAAATTGGAGAGATGGTGCAGGTGACTGGCTCTTCAGAGACCCTTGCAGTTCTAGCATCCTATGTTTTTCTGGGTTTAGAATGCAGGCACTGGAGCACTGTTGCTTGATTCATTTGAATCACTTTAGCATCTAGTGCAGGTTAGGAGGAATGGAGGAACAGCCCAGTCTATTATCCAGACTGCCTAGGTGCTCTCATTGCTTGAAAATTAGTGCATGATGTTTTGAAATATATACACCGAAGAATGGCTAAATTGAGATAATTAATATATACATTACCTCACATATTTAGCTTTTTTGTGATAAAACACTTAAATATATTATCTTAGCAATTTTCAATAATACATTACTATTCACTATATTGGCTGTGTTGTACAATATGTCTTTTGAACTTATTGCTTCTATATAACCAAAGTTTTGTATCATTGGACCAAGCTCTCCAAACCCTCACCACACTCAGCCCCTGATAACCACATTCTGATCTCTGCTTCTGTGAATTTGCTATTTTATATTCCACAGACAAATATTTATTGTCTTTTCAGCCTGCCTTTGGTTATCCACACTTCATTCTTAGATCTAAGAGTGAATGGGGCTGGCCCAGCAGCAGAAATGGAACTGAGTAAGACCTGCACAAATATGGGTGCAAAGCATTCAGAGACTGAAGACGTAACTGGGTGGTAGAGCTCCTCAATGGTAGGCCTAGCATGTGTGAAGACCTGGGCTTGATCTCCAGCAACACACACACACACACATACACACACACACACTCGTAAAAGTGCATTCTGAAATGGACACTGGACAAAAAAAATAATAATAATCAATAGAAGTTGTTTTCTCCCAGGGAACTTAGAAGTTACCATATTGGGAAAGAGGCAATTTCTTCTTGCTCATAGGGCAAAGGCAAACCTGGAATTACTGATGGCCATTTTTGCCACCTTCTAGGGAGATCTTTTCTGAAAATAAAGATAACTTAAACAAAATATATGCATTCACACAGAAATGCTGTTTAACATATGGATTTAATATGTGGAGACAAGTCCTGGTTAAATTTTAACTATGAGTGAAGAGGTGAGGAGAAGGAGAAAACATCACTAGTGATACTATATGAGCCCCTTAAAATGAGATCCTGATAAATTTGCCTCTGTCCTTGTAAGTTATAAGCATGAAAGGTTTTTAAAATTATTAATTTTATTTTAAAAATTATCATCAAATTTACATTTTCATCAATAGGTCGATGACTTTTAGCATTTGCTAGATTCCAATCATTGCCACCATTACCATGATATGGAAAGGGTTCTTTCTGTTATCTCAATGATTCCCACATGTCCTCTCTTTCCAATCAAATCCCACTCTCTATCCCTTGACAGCCATTGATATTTTGTCCACCTCTATATTTTATCTTTCTGGGAATGTCATATAAGTAGAATAATACGATATCCATCTTTTATTTTTTGGTACAGGGTATTGAACCCAGGGGTGTTTTACCACTGAGCCCCACCAGCCCCTTTTAAGTTTGAAACAGGATCTCACTAAGTTGCTTAGGGTCTCATTAAGTTGCTGAACTTGAACTTGCAATCCTCCTGCTTCAGCCTCCCAAGTCACTGGGATTACAGGCATGCATCTTTTGAAACTGGCTTCTTTTCCTCAGCATACTTATAAAAGATGACATGAGGCACATATCAGTAGTTTGTGATGAACATTAGCCCACTGATTCTTCATCCATGTGAAGGACTTTTGTGCTGAAGGAAATTTCTAAATAAATATTTGTGTACAAGTTTTATGTGAACATAAGATTTCATTTCTTTAGGAAATACAAGTTGCTGAGTTATATGATAAGTACATGTTTAATGTTATGAGAAATTGCCAAACTCTTGTCACAATGACCATGCAGTTTTGCACCACCACCAGCACTCTCTGAGAGTTCTAATTGCTCCACATGCTTGTCACTTGATATTGACAATAATTTTTTTAGACATTTCATCTTTCTGATAAGTATATAGTAGTATTTCATTATTATTTAAATTTACATTTCACTGAAGGCTAATGATATTGATTTTTTTTTTCTAAAGCTGATTTGCTATTCTTGAACCTTCTCTGGTGAGTGTCCTAACATTTGTCTATTCTTAAAACTAATTTCTTACTTTTGATTTTTCAGATATTCTGGATATGTGATTTACAAATATTTTCTCTCATTATGGAGCAAAATTTTTGAATTTTGTTGAAGTTTCAAGTTTATATATACATATAATTTTGGTGCTTTGGTGTCATGTCTAAAAAACTTTTTGCTTAATTTCAGGTCACAAAGATCTTCCCTTATGTTTTCTTCTAATTCTTCTAGGTGATAATAACACAAAATCAAGTTTGAGAAACACTACCACGCTTATCCAGGAAGCAAATATTCTGTATACATAGATGAAAAGTTCTGTCTTACAGACTATCCTACATCCATTGCTGGGTTTAGGCATGGAGAAGCATATGTGGTCAGTTTGGTATAAAGACCTTTGAAGATTAAGCCATCTATATAACCAAGGGATTTCTCAGAGAAGTCCATTGTATGATATAGCACTGATGCTAAAGGACAAGAAAGTCAGTGCACACATCCAATAGCACAGCTACACCTTAGGGTCAGGGAGAGTTTCTTAGGATAACCTAGTGTTGCTGAGAATTATCTCTGATCAAGTCCCTCTTTAAATCTAGCAGAAGGCAGAAACTGAAAGATATTTCTAAAATTTGACTTATGATCTAATGAGGTTGTGGGGGAGTCTTTCTTCCTCAATTTATTGCAGAATGAAAAGATCCATTTGCTTCCTGTGATTTTCTCAGTGGAATTAGCAATGGTGCTTAGCTGATGTGGCCCTCAGGACACACTGTTTGCAGGAAAGCCTGAAGTGTGGTGTTCCATTGCATCAGAAGAGACTGGAGAAGTCAGTGATCTCACTGGAGGAAATGGTACTGTTGTCTGTTTGGAACAGTGACATCTAATGGAAGCGAACAGTGGATAATGTCCAACAAAAGCAACTGGCCAATAGACGGACCAAGAAACAGAAGTCAGGATCGGAGAAGCATGGCCCAAAGCCACAATTGTAACTAGGATTTTCCTGTGAGTTTGAGAGACATAGGGTCCTCCATTATCAAGTTGGTTCAGAGCCAGTGGATCATGGGTTACCCATTGACCTTTGGTGTCTCTTCTAGCCACTAACTACATTTTTATAACTGTGCATTTGAAAGTCTTATTTCTTTTTATGTGGTTTAAAAGATAATAAACCAATGGAAACTGGCACTTACAACTCATATCTAGGAGTTGATCCTGCATTTCAAAAGGACTGATCCATTTATATGCTTAAAGAAAAATCACTTCCCAGGCTCTACTCAAAAATTCCTCCTTCAGTCCCTCTGAAGTATAGCCCATATGTTTGTATTTTTAACAAGCTTCACGGAATATACTGATCCAGAAAAAGACCTGAAAAATCTCTGCTCTGAAATTCAAAAGAAAATTAAACAGCTTATAGGATATTGGGGTAACATGAAATACAAGATGCATGCAGATACAGTTATAAGTCCTGCAGGTATACCTGAGTTTTTTTTTTTTTCTGTGAACTGAAATCCATAAAAATGAAAGGGACACACATTGGACTATGAGGATGCTGCAATTGACCACCTGCACCCCCACTTCAGGAAGAAAGGATTTACTTTCCTTGAGGCTAAATGTGTTGCCCTCAATTATCACCCTACCTCAGTTGCCTTTATTGCAGAAAATCGCCTTGTCATAGATTACACACCCTTTTCAACATCACTTGAATCCAATAACTGATGAATGTGGGGGAGAAAGACCCCTGCCTCACATTAGGATAGCTCTGAAGAATCATTCCAGTTCCCAGTATCATTTTAATAAATAACTGAGGTCTTCTCTGAGACCGCACTAACCTTCATTGTCTCTCTGTTATCATATCCTGCCCTCCCCGCCCTGCCCTTTCCACAGTGCTAGATCTCAAAAGTACACCTTAGCACATTTCTTAGAACCTCATCCCCATCTCAGAATGAACTCAGTCTTGTGTCAGTCCTGCTGGTCACAAATGGTCAAATCCAAAGAAATTTACCATATGGACTGTGGGCTTTCTCAAGTTGAATCACACACAGTGTGATGAGAAGAGATGCATCCCAGTTAAAAAACTAAAAATAACAGAGCAAAGGCCGCCAAATCAGTCTTTCGTATTTTCTTACTTTCTTAAGTTCTTCTTTGCTCTCTTCCATGTTCCATCTATGATATTTGCTTTAGGTTTATTCTCTCACTGTTGACTGGCCACTACTTCTGGATAGAAAATGTGGTTGATATGTTTTGTATTTTTACCACCAAAGAGGAAGGGCTAAGTTTTTTTTTCCCTTAATCCAGTTGGTTAACTCTTAGGGAAAATTCTGTTTTTCTGGGCTTTGGTCAGTTTCCCAAAACTGAACATATCACTTATGTTTAGGAGCCAGGGGCAGGAACATACCAATTCTCCTTGATGTCACATAGGACAGGAAGATGAGAATTTCCTAAAGAAGATGGCACGTCATTGCCAAAGAGTCTGGTGACATGGGTGTATAAAAGTGAGCATGTAAAACATGTATGGTATTTCCTCTGAATAGAAGTCTTCAACATCTCATCATAATATATATATATATATATATATATATATATAGTACATATATCACTGTTATTATTTAACTTCTGGTGATTTGAAGTTCAAAAGCAACATTATGTCACTGTTTCATTTCTATCTTTACAATGCTGAAAAAACATAAGAAAATAAGTCACATGCCTATTATGAGTTAGAGCTGGTGTTCAAATCAGGTATTCTGACTCCAAGTCTAAAAACTGTCCATGTCTGTACCTACTTACCAATTATTTTTCTTAAGTGAATCTTACTTGATTTCCTACTCAAGAAAGACACACTTAGCTTTCTTGTGTTCCATGTTACTCCAATTATTAATTTTCTCTGTTGAATTTCAGAGAAGAGATTTTTAAAGTCTTTTTCTGGATCTGAGGTGAATACACAGTGCATCCAAATGCTCAGCGTTGTTCCTCAGTGATGAATGCCCATCCAGGGCAGGTGTGCTCCTAGAGAGCTAAAATGATGCCTTTGAAGAATAGGCAATTGCGCTGGGGTTGTAGCTCAATGGTAAAGTGCTTACCTAGCATATGTGAGACACTGGGTTCAATCCTCAGCACCACATAAAAAAATAAATAAAATTCTTTCCAAAAACAACAACAACAACAACAAAACGAATAGGCGATTGTTTTCAATGCTCACTAGTTAGCACATAGACCACTCTTCCATCACCTTCCAAAATAAAGGCCAAAACTGTCTTTCCTGAAATTCCCACCAGCAAATCATGCCTCTTAATGGATGATCCAAACAAAATATGCATTATCATTCACGAAGGCTGCACTCAAAATATGCACATCAGACCAAGGAGACACTTTTTGTCCCAAGGACACTCACCTTCATTTTCCCTTTCTAGCACTTTTCCCTACACAACAGGAACCATACTATTATCTAATCTTTTTTCTTTTCCTTCCATTGGACTCTCTATCTACTGTGTTGTGTTAGCTGCATCTTTAATCACTGGCAGTTCCCTCTTATATTTTTTGCTCTTTCAAGATTATGTGGATTCATTTATGTCCTTGCTGTCTTGCACAAATTTCAAAATCAATTTGTAAATTTACACAAAAAGCCTATTAGTATTTTTATTGAGATTGCATTGTTATGTACAACAAAACTATGAATGTGTCTCTCCACTCATTTATTAATCATTATTATAATTTCTCTAAGCAGTGGGTTTTTTTTGTCTGTTTGTTTTTAGTTCTGTTTTTGTTTTGTTTTCTTTTTTTATTTTTGTACACAGGTCTTGCACTGGCCCTCTGCAGATGGAGAGCCGGGCTGGAGAAAAACCTCAGGTAAGAGTGGAGGTCAGAAGTCAGGAAGGTGAGTGAACTAAAGGAAAACTGGTGTCACCGAGGAATTCAATATCTTCCTTCAGCAGCTCCACTTACATTAACAATTTTTTCCTACTTGAAAATGATATTACTATTCTAGCTAGTGTATAATCCTCATCACTAGAGGTCAACTGACTGTAGTTAGTAACCATATCTACACCATTCCTTCACAGCAGCACCTTAATTTGTGTTTGACAAAATCAACAGTTAATATAGCCTAGCCTTGTTGTTATGAAAAACTAATCATCATATCAGAAATGTCAACAGCCAGCAGGAGCTTAGAGAGTCAAGGGTTGGATTTTCCCCTAGGGCTTTGCTAATACCTCAATGTCAGACTTCTGTCTTCCAGAATTGAGGGAGATTAGACTTCTGTTATTTAAAACTATGCAGTTTGTGATAATTTGTTACAATAACCCCAGGCATAACAGGAGGAGGAAGAAGAAGGAGATGTGTAGCATCACAGAAATATAAGAGAAACAAATATTTCACGAGATGATCTGTGCTATAAAATGCTAATAGTCAAGATGGATGAAGACCAAAATACAAAGGAAGGAAAGAAGGAGTGGGGAGAGCTTGGCCAAAAGTTGCAAAGTGATAATCAGATGGGAGAATAAGTTCTGCTGACCTATTGCACAATAAGCTGATGAGTTAATAAAGTATCATGTATTTCAAAATAGTGGAAGAGAAGATTTTGAATATTCTCATTACAAAGAAATGACAAATGCATAGGAAAATGAATATGCTAATTAACTTGAATTGGATCATTATGCAATGTATAAGTGTATTTAGACATTCCATTGTACCCTATAAATACGTACAATTATTATGTGTCAATCAAAACCAAATTTTTAAAAGATTTTTATTACATTTAGCAGCAAAGATGGCAACAAGAATCTTTGTGCCAATGGTTTCATCTTAAAGATAAAAAGCAAATATGGATGTACTGAATAGTTAATTTTTTAATAAGTAAGATTTTACAAACAACCATTTTTGATCTCTTTTCTTTCAAAATACTGCAGCTGGATGAGTAGGGAAGAAGTAGTTCTATAGTTAACAAGATATGTAGGGTTACTTTAAGGGTTTTGTTTGCTTCATTAAGGTAGAAAAATACTACACAGTGTTTAAATCCTCTGCAAGCATTGAAATAGCACAGGCTAAAAGGCTATGATGTAATTAAAGGAGAAAAAAGATAATAGAACATAATTCTTGAGTCACTGGGCAAATTTAGGATCCAAGACTTTAGGCAAGGGAAGCAGCATTTCTTCCACTGTGAACAAAGGTTCAGGAAAGAAGGAGTTCTGGCACAGGTATGTGGGATCTAAGGAAGCTAAGGCAATCCTGTGAGATGGTGTCTACTTTCCGATTTACTCCGTAAAATTGAAGATGAAGTTATTTACTAAAAGAAGGGCAAAGTCTAGGATTAGAAAATTTTGAAATGTATATATTTTTTTAAATAACCAATCTAGACCATAGCAGAGAAAGCCAGTTAGAAAAAAATAATAGAATATTACTGCACATGATTTTATTCTCTTTTATTGCTGAGTAATATTCCATTGATGTGGTGATTATTATTATCCAAAGTACAGGTATGAAGACACAAATTGGTGGGAATATACAATGTAATATGCTAATTACCTTGAATTGGGTCATTATGCAATGTATAAGTGTATTGAGACATTCCATTGTACCCCATAAATATGTCCAATTATTATGTGTCAATCAAAACCAAATATGAAAAATTGTGCTCTATATGTGTAATAAGAATTGTAATGCATTCTGCTGTCATATATTAAATAAATAAATAAATAAATAAATAAATAAAATACTACTTACTGCACAGATTTGAATATTCAATTTTTTTTTTTTTGGTGGGGGAACTGTTAATATACAGAGGTACCAATCTGTACAGCATGAGTTCCTTCCTTAATGCTCAGATTTCAGGGGTGAGGAGTGAAGAAGATTTTTGAATTGATCAAAAAATTGATCAAACTGATCAATTACTCACATTGATCAACCCAGGAAAATGGAAGAAAAATTAATGGAGGTGAAGAAAATTTGGTTGGAACAAGAGCCACACAGTTTCTAGGCTCAATAGTTTGTTTTTGTTTTTGTTTTTTCCTAAGTATTTGTTTTCCATCCTTCAAATCCAGGACCTAGTATATATGGATGAGAAAAAATATTATCCAAGGAAAAAAAAATTTATTTAAAAGAAAGGTAAAGGTTAAAAGGAAGAAAAAGGCAGGAAGAAATGGGAATGCATTAAGGAGAAAATAGAATAAAGGACAAAATGGAAAGGATTTCATTAGGTTATGGGTATGGCTATGCCATTCACTACAATAAGTTTAAATGTTAAAATATAGTTATCCATTCTTATTGGGGTGAGGTGATATCTAATTGTGGTTTTGTATAGGATCTCCCTAATGATTGGTGGTACTGAGCATTTTTAAAAAATATATTTGCTTGCCATTTGTATGTCTTCCTTTGAAAAATGTCATTTTAAAAATCAGGTTATTTGTGGGTTTTTTTTTTGTTGTTGTTGTTTTGTTTTTGCTATTAAGTTTTGGAGTTCCTTATGTAAACTAATCCCTTGTCAGAAGGCTACTTCACCAAAAGACAAACAAATAAACTAAACCCCTAAAGCTAACAAAGTGCTGGCAAGAGTGTGGAGGAGAGGAGATCCAACATGGCGGCAGGCGTGGAGAGATCAAGTCTCTGACCTGTCTAAATGCTGTTTGCTCAGGATCACTAGGCAATGCTGAGCTGACGTGGATCTGGGGCGAACAGTTTGGGCCTCTCAGAACACACACCGAGCCTGGATCGGCTGCATTCAAGCTCCGGTTCGCCTGCTTCTCGTGACTCAGCACTAATGATCCTGTTGAAATAACTGGTCGGGCCTTCTGAACTTACAGAGGTAAAAGCCAACTGAGACTTCATAGGCAGTGGCCACAGGATTGAAACCGGGCTTGGGAGAAACAGTCAGGACCCACCCGTTGCATTGGTCACCTGGCAAAGGGAACGAACGGTCACCATTTGCATGGGATACCACCAAGGCAGAGAACTGACATCACGGGCGGAGGAAATAACTTCATTTAAACCAGCGGTGACAGGTGTGTAATCCCCTAGCCTTCCCTCTCCACACAGCGGGGAAACCTTAAGGGCCCCTCCCAGCTCTCCAGTAAGGGCCCCTCCCAGCTCTCCCGTGTGCCTGATAGCCAGACCGAGGGAATCAGGAGTGGCGAGGGACTCACGACTGGAACTCCTGGCTACCACTCCCACCAGTGCTGACAACTGAGGTCTCTTGCACCAGGTACGGGGAGCAAGGCTACCGGAGGGCAAGCAAATTCGCTGGGGGTTCTCAGCCCCAAGCTCTACAAACTTAGGGTCTGAGGGAGGCAAACAGGGAGAGTGTGCCCAGGCATTCATGAAAACAGGGCTCCCAGGAGCAGCAGACCTGGCGTGTAGTCAGTATTGTGGTGAGTGTCACAGGTGAGCTGGGCCTGGCTTGAAGAAACACAAGACACTGCCCTAGACACTCAGGATTGGAGACCCCGCGCAGTCTGGGAAGAAGAGCTGCTGCACAGTGATTGGTTCCCACCTATTTAGAGGAGAAGCTTGGCCCAGTGGGCACAGCTCCACCTACTGGAAGAGAAGTTAATCAAACTCTATGACTGCATTTATTATTATTAATATTATTATTATTATTATTATTATTATTATTTTTAATTTGGTTTTTTTTCTTTTATTTTCATTTTTTTGTTGTTGTTCTTTAACTTTTTTTAATGTTTTTAATTTTTTAAAAATTTTTTATTTCATTATTATTATTATTATTTTAAATTTTAATTTTCATTTTTTATTATTATTTTTTAAAAAATTTTTTTTTCTTTCTTTCTTTATTTTCTATTTTTTTCTCTTTTGTCTTTTCATTTCTTTTCAATTTTCTTATTCCCCATTCCTTGAATTCTAACTGCCTACTCTCATTCTCTTTAGTGACTTCTTCCCTTCCCTTCTAATATCTTTCCTCCCAAGCATCAAATAAATTTATAAGAGTAAACAGTAACTCAGCAGTCAAACAGAACAAGAAGTAACATGAGCAGCATAAAAAAGCAAGGAAGAAAAGGAGTACAAACAATGAAGGACAGCCTAAATATTCAGGAGGACCTAGAGTCATCAGAAAAATGGTCATATAAAGAACTCAAGGAATACCTTAGACAGATGGAATGGAACCTTAAAGAGGATACGAGACATCATATTCAAACAGTGAAAGAACACATTGAAAATGAATTACATAAACAGATAAAACAAGAAGTTAAGCATCTTTATTAGGAGATAGAGATTATAAAAAAAATCAAACAATAATTCTAGAAATGAAGGAAACTATACACCAAATTAAAAACTCAATTGAGAGTATCACTAACAGAGTGGAGCAAGTAGAAAACAGAACATCAGATACTAAAGACAAAATATATCATCTTGAAAAGAGTCTAGCCAACTCAGAAAGGCTGGTAAAAAAATCACGAGAAAAACATCCAAGAGATATGGGATAACATAAAAAAAACAAACTTATGAGTCATCAGGATTGAGGAAGGTACAGAAATTCAAACCAAGGGAATGAGTAACCTGCTGAATGAAATAATTACAGAAAACTTTCCAGAAATAAAAAAGGAAACGAATATACAAATTGTAGATGCATACAGGACACTGAGCACACAAAATCACAGTAGTCCAAAGCCAAGACACATTGTTATGAAGATAGCCAATATACAGAACAAAGAGAAAATATTAAAAGATACAAGAGAAAGGAGGCAGATTACATTCAGGGGTAAACCAATAAGGTTAACAACCGATTTTTCATCGCAGAAGCTGAAAGCAAGAAGATCCTGGAACAACGTATTTCGAACACTGAAAGACAATGGATGCCAACCAAGAATTCTGTATCCAGCAAAATTAAGCTTCAGGTACAACAATGAAATAAAAATCTTTCATGATAAACAAAAGCTAAAAGAATTTGCAGCCAGAAAACCAGCATTGCAAAGCGTCTTGAGCAAAACACTACACGAGGAAGAAATGAAAAACAACAACCAAAACCATCAGTGGGAAGTGCCTCGGTAATGACAGAGGGCGGGGGGAAAGCTAGTCATGGAGAAACAAACTAAATTAAAAAAAAAAGATAAATAATCAAACATGGCTGGCAGTACAAACCACATATCAACAGTAACTCTAAATGTTAATGGCTTAAACTCTCCAATAAAGTGACATAGGCTGGTAACATGGATTAAAAAAACAAATCCAACAATATGTTGCCTCCAGGAGACACATCTTATTGGAAAAGACTTACACAGGCTGAAGGTGAAAGGTTGGGAAAAAATATACCATGCACACGGTCCTCGTAAGCAAGCAGGGGTGGCCATCCTCATATCAAATAAAATCGATTTCAAGACTAAGTTAATCAAAATGGATAAGGAATGACATTATATACTGTTAAAAGGAACCATTCACCAACAAGACATAACAATTATCAATATTTATGCACCAAATAATGGTGCTGCGACATTCATAAAACAAATTCTCCTCAAGTTGAAGAATCAAATAGACCACAACACAATAATTATGGGTGACTTCAACACACCTCTCTCACCATTGGACAGATCCTCCAAACAAAAGCTGAATAAAGAAACTATAGAACTCAATATCACAATCAATAACCTAGACTTAACTGACATATATAGAATATATCAACCATCATCAAGTGGATATACTTTTTTTCTCAGCAGCACATGGATCCCTCTCAAAAATAGCCCATATATTATGCCATAGGGCAACCCTCAGTAAATATAAAGGGGTGGAGATAATACCATGCATTTTATCTGATCATAATGGAATGAAACTGGAAATCAATGATAAAAGAAGGAAGGAAAAATCCTACATCACATGGAAAATGAACAATATGTTACTGAATGATCAATGAGTTACAGAAGACATAAAGGAGGAAATCAAAAAATTCTTAGAGATAAATGAAAATACAGACACAACATATCAGAATCTATGGGACACAATGAAAGCAGTTTTAAGAGGGAAATTCATCACCTGGAGGTCATTCTTCAAGAAAAGGAAAAACCAACAAATAAATGAGCTCACACTTCATCTCAAAGCCCTAGAAAAGGAAGAGCAAAACAACAGCAAATGTAGAAGAAGGCAAGAAATAATTAAAATCAGAGTGGAAATCAACGAAATTGAAACAAAAGAAACTATTGAAAAAATTAACAAAACTAAAAGTTGGTTCTTCGAAAAAATAAATAAGATCGACAGACCCTTAGCCATGCTAATGAAGAGAAGAAGAGAGAGAACTCAAATTACTAACATATGGGATGAAAAAGGCAATATCACAACAGATGCTACAAAAATACAGAAGACAATTAGAAATTATTTTGAAAACCTATATTCCAATAAAATAGAAGATAGTGAAGATATCGATAAATTTCTTAAGTCATATGATTTGCCCAGACTGAGTCAGGAGGATACACACAATTTAAACAGACCAATTTCAATGGATGAAATAGAAGAAGCAATCAAAAGACTACCAACTAAGAAAAGCCCAGGACCGGATGGGTATACAGCAGAGTTTTACAAAACCTTTAAAGAAGAATTAATACCAATACTTTACAAGTTATTTCAGGAAATAGAAAAAGAGGGAGCTCTGCCAAATTCATTCTATGAAGCCAACATCACCCTGATTCCAAAACCAGACAAAGACACATCAAGGAAAGAAAACTACAGACCAATAACTCTGATGAACCTAGATGCAAAAATCATCAATAAAATTCTGGCGAATCGGATACAAAGGCACATCAAAAAAATTGTGCAACATGATCAAGTAGGATTCATTCCTGGGATGCAAGGATGGTTCAATATACAGAAATCAATAAATGTTATTCACCACATCAATAGACTTAAAGATAAGAACCATATGATCATCTCGATAGATGCAGAAAAAGCATTCGACAAAGTATAGCATCCCTTTATGTTCAAACCATTAGAAAAACTAGGGATAACAGGAACTTTCCTCAACATTGTAAAAGCTATCTATGCTAAGCCTCAGGCTAGCATCATTCTGAATGGGGAAAAATTGAAGGCATTCCCTCTAAATTCTGGAACAAGACAGGGATGCCCTCTCTCACCTCTTCTGTTCAACATAGTTCTCGAAACACTGGCCAGAGCAATTAGACCGACGAAAGAAATTAAAGGCATAAAAATAGGAAAAGAAGAACTTAAATTATCACTATTTGCGGACAACATGACTCTATTCCTAGAAGACCCAAAAGGGTCTACAAAAAAACTACTAGAACTAATAAATGAATTCAGCAAAGTGGCAGGATATGAAATCAACACGCATAAATCAAAGGCATTTCTGTATATCAGTGACAAAACTTCTGAAACGGAAATGAGGAAAAACACTCCATTCACAATATCCTCAAAAAAAAAAATACTTGGGAATCAACCTAACAAAAGAGGTGAAAGATTTATACAATGAAAACTATAGAACCCTAAAAAGAGAAGTAGAAGATCTTAGAAGATGGAAAAGTATACCCTGTTCATGGATAGGCAGAACTAACATCATCAAAATGGCGATATTACCAAAAGCTCTCTATAGGTTTAATGCAGTGCCAATCAAAATCCCAATGGCATTTCCTGTAGAAATAGATAAAGCAATCATGAAATTCATATGGAAAACTAAAAGACCCAGAATAGCAAAAGCAATTCTAAGCAGGAAGTGTGAATCAGGCAGTATAGTGATACCAGATTTCAAACTATATTACAGAGCAATAGTAACAAAAACAGCATGGTACTGGTACCAAAACAGGCAGGTGGACCAATGGTACAGAATAGAGGACACAGAGACTAATCCACAAAGCTACAACTATCTTATATTTGATACAGGAGCTAAAAGCATGCAATGGAGGAAGGATAGCATCTTCAACAAATGGTGTTGGGAAAACTGGAAATCCATATGCAACAAAATGAAACTAAATCCCCTCCTCTCGCCATGCACAAAAGTTAACTCAAAGTGGATCAAGGAGCTAGATATCAAATCAGAGACTCTGCGTCTGATAGAAGAAAAAGTTGGCTCCGATCTACATATTGTGGGGTCGGGCTCCAAATTCCTTAATAGGACACCCATAGCACAAGAGTTAATAACAAGAATCAATAAATGGGACTTACTTAAACTGAAAAGTTTTTTCTCAGCAAGAGAAACAATAAGAGAGGTAAATAGGGAGTCTACATCATGGGAACAAATTTTTACTCCTCACACTTCAGATAGAGCCCTAATATCCAGTGTATACAAAGAACTCAAAAAATTAGACAATAAGACAACAAATAACCCAATCAACAAATGGGCCAAGGACCTGAACAGACACTTCTCAGAGGAGGACATACAATCAATCAACAAGTACATGAAAAATGCTCACCATCTCTAGCAGTCAGAGAAACGCAAATCAAAACCACCCTAAGATACCATCTCACTCCAGTAAGATTGGCAGCCATTATGAAGTCAAACAACAACAAGTGCTGGCGAGGATGTGGGGAAAAGGGTAATCTTGTACACTGCTAGTGGGATTGCAAACTAGTGTGGCCATTGCTAGTGGGATTGCAAACTGGTGCAGCCAATTTGGAAAGCAGTTTGGAGATTCCTGGGAAAGCTGGGAATGGAACCACCATTTGACCCAGCTATTGCCCTTCTCGGACTATTCCCTGAAGACCTTAAAAGAGCTTACTACAGGGATACTGCCACATCGATGTTCATAGCAGCCCAATTCACAATTGTTAGACTGTGGAACCAACCCAGATGCCCTTCAATAAATGAATGGATAAAAAATATGTGGCATTTATACACCATGGAGTATTAAGCAGCACTAAAAAATGACAAAATCATGGAATTTGCAGGGAAATGGATGGCACTAGAGCAGATTATGCTTAGTGAAGCTAGCCAATCCCTAAAAAACAAATACCAAATGTCTTCTTTGATATAATGAGAGCAACTAAGAACAGAGCAGGGAGGAAGAGCAGGAAGAAAAGATTAACATTAAACAGAGACATGAGGTGGGAGGGAAAGGGAGAGAAAAGAGAAATTGCATGGAAATGGAGGGAGACCCTCATTGTTATACAAAATTACATATAAGATGTTGTGAGGGGAATGGGAAAATAAACAAGGAGAGAAATGAATTACAGTAGATGGGGTAGAGAGGGAAGATGGGAGGGGAGGGGAGGGGGGATAGTAGGGTATAGGAAAGGTAGCAGAATACAACAGTTACTAATAGGGCATTATGTAAAAATATGGATGTGTAACCGATGTGATTCTGCAATCTGTATTTGGGGTGAATATGGGAGTTCATAATGCACTTGAATTTAATGTATGAAATACGATATGTCAAGAGCTTTGTAATGTTGTGAACAACCAATAAAAAAAAGAAAAAAAAAAGAGTGTGGAGGAGAGAACACTTGCTTGTTGTGGGTGGAAATGTAGATTAGTCCAGTCATTATGGAAAACGATATGGAGGTTTCTCAAAAATGTAAAAAATAAAACTGTCTTATGATAGCATAATCCCACTACTAGGTTTATATCTAAAGAAAACGAAGTCTGTCTGTTGAATAGGCATCTGCCTTCCCATTTCATTGCAGCACTATTCATAACAGACAGCAATGGAATCAAACTGAGCGTCTATCAGTGGTGAATGGATTTTTAAAATGTAATACATACACAATGAAATACTTTTCATTCATTAAAAAGAATAAAATCCTGTCACTTTTAAGGACATGAATGAAACTGGAGATCACTGTGGTCAGTGAAATAAGCCAGACACAGAAAGATAAGGACCACACATGATCTCACTTGTATGTGGAACCTAACAAAACTGATTTCTTAGAAGTTGAGAGTAGAATGGTCATCACTAGAGTTGTAAAGAGCAATGGGGAGGGAGGGATGGGAGAAACCTGATCAGTGGGTCCCAGATTTTAGTTAGCTAGAAGTAAGAAGCTCTGAGGTGCTATTGCACCATAGGGTGACTGTAGGCCACAATAAAGTAAGGTGGTGTGATTTCAAAAAGGCTAAAAGAGGATTTGAATGTTTTCACCATAAAGAAATGAAAAACATTTGAGGAAATAGATACATTTACCCTGATTCAAACATCACCCAATTTATTACCTGTACTGAAATGTCACATGATACCCCAGTAATATGTGTCATTTTTATGTTTTTATGTGTCAATTAAAAGCTATTTTTTTTTCAAAATGTGGTTTTCCATGAAGGCTCTTCTGGGGATAGTTCTAAAGACTTGAAGGAAATTAAAAATGAGAGACTCCAACAACATGGGGAAGTGAGCGTTCCCTGCCACAGATAGTCTGTGTTTTCCTTCTAAAATCACCAAATACAACATATGAGGCCCAGTTCAATTTGAATTTCAGATAAACAAGAATAAGTTTTTTCCTGTAAGTAGTTCTAAATATTGCATGGAATATTTAAGAAATACTCATTATGTATCGGAAACTCAAATTGTACTGGCTATGTTTTAGTTTTAGTTGTGGACTCTCGCAACCCTGTCACTGGCACAGTGGTCAGTTTCACCTAGGAGCAGCATTGCAGTAGCAACATAAACCCTGATAGAGATGAAAGTGCAGGTTTTTTAAATAAGTGTATTTAAAATGTTTGCCCTACACAATTTCTTGAAGAACGATTTAAATAAGATTTGGGTAAGAAGGTGTGTATGTGTGTATGTGTGTGTGTGTGTGTGTGTGTGTGTGTGTGTGTGGTGTACTTTATTCTAAAGTTGTTTTATTTTCTTTCTGAAAGGCTTCATCTCATGTTTGATAGTATATCCCAGAAATAAATTTTATACTTATTAAGGTACATATAACTGGATTGAACCTATGTTCATATTAAGACTGTTCCTTCTCACTCTAGAGGTATCTAAATGAAATCTGTCCACGTGTAAGTAACAAATGAATGAATATTGAGCAGACTTCCCGAAACCCCATCAAGTCCCCACACACATACAAAAAAAAAAAAAATTCAACATCTGGAATGAAAGAAAAAGAGAATAAAATCTATTGAGGTCTTTTAAATTGACACTGGGAATAACATAATAGCGATACCATTAGGGTAAGTGCTTCATGTCAGATATTGTCCTAAGCATGTCTCCTACACTGATTTTCACCATAATCTGTGGATGAGACGTTTTTAATCTCCACATTTTTCAAATAATAAAATTGAGATACAAGATCACTCAATTTAACAAGGATACAGCAAGGACTATTGGGGCAAAACTATAGGGTTTTTCTTACTGAAAATTGTATATGAAACCCTCAATTAAGTTTCTAGTATTTCTTCCACAAGTACTGATATAGAAAAATTTTCCAAGGATACTGAACTTTAAAAATGGAAATGTGAAAATATACACCTTGAAGAGTAGAGTGTCTATTAATGGAAACCTAAAATACAGAAGGATACCCATCACATGGATAGCCATCATTACCTCTAAGAAAGAGATTGAAATTGGAGGTGGTGAGCAGGCGTTCTAGCTATCATAGGCTTTTATTTATTTCTAACAAAAATATATGTCGTTCTTATTTATATAATTTAAAAATAATTTAAAATGTTTAATTATACTGTGTTATCCATAAAATAAGCAGTATATTTAACAACATTAAATTAACGTGCAATTACAGAGAACAAATGTTTCACTCTGATAAGTAAGTTAACTCTTAAGAACAGCTTTACGTGAAACATACCTATTGGGAAAATAGCACATACCTGTTCAAAATCACAATAATATGACAAATGTCAGGAAAAAAAGTGAAAGTCTTCCTTAACTGGGGGAAGGAGAATGGAGAGGGGGTAAAATATGAAAGGAGCATGAATCTCAGATACCTGTTGCAAGTACTGTGTGGTAATAAAATTCTTAAATTTTGATTAAACCATTGACTTAAAAACTTCAAAAGGGTCTTTTCAAAATTATCTGTGTCACTCTAAGGTGAATTAAATACTCTCTTTTTACAAAACAGACACAGAATCTAAAATCATTTGTAAACCTGATGTCATCCTTTGAGTTTTTCTTTATGTTCAATGAATATTTTCTTAGTTTCTCTCTCTGTTAGCAGTTAATATCCATCTTAACAATGAAATGTCACTCTTGCTTCTCAACTGGTTAACTGGAAGTTATTGTTATATAAAACTTTTCCTTAGATGCCTGTAAAACCAGTCAGTTGTTCTAAGCTTAATTTATATTCTCTAAGATTATTTATTGAGGTCTATCATTGTTAAATCCTGAGATCACCTTGATGCTATCAAGGCCACCATCAAAATTACATAATAAATTAATACAGCAACAGAAGAACCTATTAATTTGCTTTGGTTTAGCAAATATCTACACTGACTGGTCAGTGTGTCCAACAGTTGTTTTAGCAAGTGTCTTCTATATACTTGGCACTGTTGTATGTCATGGTGATCCAGCAGCAAATCAAACAATGTCTTCATGTAGGTACCAAGAGATCTATAGCAACTGGCATCATCCTGAATTTCAGACCAAGTCTGATATTCTTAATGATTTCCATGTTAAAGTATACAACCTCAAGATGAAAGCTTTCAATTTTAGGATCAATATATAATCTCCTCAGTTACTTGAAACATATAGAGAATCATGATTTTATATATACAGATGTATATATAATTTTATCTATATACATATAGTTATATATAGTTATCAGAGCCCACAGTAAGGAAATGTTTAAAAATATTCAAAACCAATATTCTAAAAATATTCCAAAGTAAAGCAATATAAACTAGCCCATGAACTCTAACATTCAAAAAGAATGAACATTGTGCTAAAGGTTGAGCATAGCCTAAAAGAGCAATCCCTATCCCTCTCAAGTTCAGAGCTTAGTAAAAAATATCAGTCTTTAAGAGTTTTTATAAGAGGAAAGGAGGGGTAAGACAAGATAATTCAAATGGAAGAAGTGATTTACAGTAGAAGGGGTAGAGAGAGAAAAGGGGAGGGGAGGGGAGGGGAGGGGGGATAGTAGAGAATAATACAGACAGCAGAATACATCAGACACTAGAAAGGCAATATGTCAATCAATGGAAGGGTAACTGATGTGATACAGCAATCTGTATACGGGATAAAATTTGGAGTTCATAACTCATTTGAATCAAACTGTGAAATATGATGTATGAGGAACTATGTAATGTTTTGAACGACCAACAATAAAAAAAAAAAGAACAGTGATACCCCCCCAAAAAAAAAAAATAAATAAATTCTACCATATTCCAAAGCAAAAAAAAAAAAAATATATCAGTCTTTAAAGTTTATAACTCCAACAATAAATCCTGATTCTGAGCTCTGCCATTTGCTATGAAGATAAACAAATTACAATTGACAGAGAATGACAGTGAGGAGCTATTCAAACCGAGGAGATTGGTCATGGAGACATGACTTTGACCTATTCCTTAGAGAAGGGGATCACTGAATATCTCTGGGTGGAACTCATCAGGAATATTGTTACCTGGTTATGGTTTTTAAAGCATATCTTAAATGACATATTCTGATTGTATTCTTTACTCTCAAAATTACTTTAACCTCTTATGTGTGTCATAATCACATCAAATATGATTTAACTTTTGAAAGAGGTACAACTCTCTTTTACATTAGTATATGAGTGTGACCATAATGCTTACTAGTTAA
Source organism: Urocitellus parryii (assembly GCF_045843805.1). NCBI lineage: Eukaryota > Metazoa > Chordata > Mammalia > Rodentia > Sciuridae > Urocitellus > Urocitellus parryii. The sequence continues at coordinate 11,048 of NW_027552787.1, read as the reverse complement.
TTACTGATATTAGGTGAGATACAAATGATCACCCTTCTATACATATCTGAAGATGTCTCATATATTAAAATGGTACACAAATCTTACTCTGTACCGTGTAGGATTATCTTATTAAATATATGTCTCCTCTGTTTTCTGATAGCTATTTTCAGGAAAGGGTGGACAAATATGTGTATTTTAGGTCTGGGAAGATGTTTATATTCCTTTCATTTTGTGTTTGACAAGCAGTAGAATACAAAAAAAAAGAGTTAAGATGGCAGACAAAGTGAGTCGAAAGGTACATAAAAGTTAATTTGGGGGTGATTATTTGATCTTGTTTGGTTAATTATGTTTGAAAAATGTTTTAAAGTTTTTATGTTGATAAAGAAATTTTGGACAGTAGTAACAATAACAACAACAACAATAACTTCCATTTCTTTCATACTTGCAATGTGTCTAGTTCAGTGTTTCACAAAGAATTATCTCATTTGATTTTCTGGTAAATTTCATGCAGATTATTATCAATTATTATAGACAAGAAAACAAGCTCATAAAGGGGAAGTGACTTGCCACACAACTCATCAAATGGAATAACTAGGATTCAATTCTATGTCTGTATAACCCCAGGGGTCCTTTAGTTATATTTCAGCCATTCTTTAATTGAAGAAAAACTGTTAACAATTATACTGGTATTTTACAGCAACGTGGAAACTACTTTGCTGTTCTTAGAAGATGTGGAGCAGATCATAAAATGTGCAAATTGATTTATGCTCAAATCAATGAATTTTGAGTGAATGTTCCTCTGGTAGCGTTTTACAAGGTACTATTATACTTTGTATTTGCATTGCATTATGCCATACCATGTTCTGGGATAGAACAAATGTATTCCTATGAAATGTATTTATTAAACCCATCAGAGACAACTAAACCTCCAAACAATTTTTATGCTTTCACTGGTAATTCTAAAGTAGAGGTTTGTACTTCCCTTTTCTGATGTGCATAGAAACATAAATGAATTACAAAATTTTACATTTTCAGTGTATTATGTCAAAAGCTGTAGATATTACCTAACAATGGTAATTGTTGAATATAAAATGATCAGAGAATCTCTAATGAGTTTTTAAAATTTTTACAGAAAAATACCTGTTCCCAGTAAGCTATTGCAAATCTTTTGGAGGTACTGAAGAAGAAAAACAGCATTGAAATTTTTTTCCTGAGTACTTTGTGAATCTGCAGCAATTCTTTGCATCACAAATGTTTTTTTTTCTTATTTCCTAAATATATTAGTTATATATTACTGCATAACAAATTGTCCCCATATATTGAGGTCTAAAACATTTATTATGACATAGTTTCTATGAAGAAGGAAGCTGGGCTTGGCTAAAGAAATTCTCCGGTTCAGAGAGTCTCACAATGTAGCAATCAAAGTGTCAATGCAGTCATTCCAATATAAGACCTTGGAGAGATCTCCGACCTAGTTCAACTGTGGGGCTGTGAGCATCCTCATGTCCTTACCAGCTGCTGTATGGGGACACTGTTGTCTTTTCTTATGGGCTTCTTTTTTTTTTATTAGTTGCTCAAGACAATACAATGATCTTGACACATCCTACATTTGATTCAAATGGGGGATAAATTCTCATTTTTCCACGTGTACAGATAACCAATGTGATCCTGCAATCTTATGGGCTTCTTCCCCTTAGTTCTCAAGTGAGCTGTCTTAGCAAGAAAGCATAAGGGATGGCAAGCAAGAAGGAGTTGCAGTCTTTTTATAACCGAATGTTTGAAGTGACATCCCAACGCGTTTTCCCTTTTCTTGATCTTTTAAGTTGAGTCACTAAGTTCAGCCCATATTTGAGGAGAGACGATTATACAAGAGTTTGAATACCAGGAGGCAGAAATCATTGTGCATTCCTTTACAGGCTGCCTAAAACACACTAGATCATAAGACAAATGTTAATATAATCATCAGCATTATGATCATAAAATAATGCTAATAACATTTTATAGTGACTTACATTTTTCAAAGTAATGTAGACAAAGCCTACTGTGCCAAGGCTGATGATGAAGACACGTTGAAAATGGCCAGGTGTAAAATTTCTCCACAGGATAGATGTGAATGTGACAAATATTTATGTCCTATACATAAGATTGGGCTGGAAAAGTAATGGTGACCCTGTCTTTACATGATGCTAACAAGTGCTAGTATTCTTCTACGTAACTTTGCAACTGGGCTGATAACTGAAAAGTTGCCTGGGACCTTAGGGCTGAATAAAGCTAACTTAACCCCTGAAGATAGTTAAATCAATGACCTGAGCCTCATTAGCCCCCACCAGCTGGGTGCTTAATAAGTCAGTGGCCACTGAAATCAAAGAATAAAAGAATATGGAAATAATATAGAACATCGTTTACAGTTACTTTTCCTTTAGGAAATATTCATCTGGTCTCTGTTAAACAGCTAAATTCTAAATGTCTGATAAATGAAATTCACCAAATTTATGTTAATCATTAGATTCTCCATGAAATCACCTATTTCCAGCTGATAATATAAGGATTACTCACACTGATACTGCCTAATAACTGAGGAGCTTGTTTGTTCATAGGGTGATGTGAGTCAGGGGAGTTGGAGCAAGAGCTTTGGATGCTGAATTCTATCTGTTCCATTGATTAACATTGTAGCTCATGTTTCCTAAACTTTCTGAAATTCAGTTTCCCTACCTCTAACATGAGGGTGAACTCAGTGGTGGCCATAAAAATATATCTTCCATACTCCTTGCTACAGAAACAACACTGGACTAAAGGTTTGTGCTGCTGTTCTCTGAAACTTACAGTTGTGTTTGCATTGAGTCTGTACACCCACCTGCCCCAACACCTTAATTGTTCACTAATGCAGTAAGTAATGTCTTTCTACTATGTTGTCAGCATGCTTATTAATGATAGGGCTTGTTAGACAGTTGTAATGTCACAAAACCACTCAGGCATTTTATGAAGATCAGCATTATTATTCAAGTTATAATAATTTCAAATAAAGTTAACACATTCATTAAATGATTTAATGATGCTGAAGGAATGTAATCCTAACTTTTATTTGAAATAATCCCAAAGATTTAATAAGCATTTGTAATGCTATAACTTAAAAATGAACTAAAGGTTCTTATTTATATATTTGGTAGACTTTGGTGCCTTTTACCAGAATGAATGAATGCAAAAACTTGTCCCCAATCTTTGTTGATTAATTATAACCTGCACTGAAACTATAACAATAAACCAGACGCTATCCTTTCTCTCTAATTTCTTGTAATTGCTAGAAAGACAACAAAAAAAGGTAATTTAATATTCAGCAATAATTGCTGTTCCACAGGTAAGCAAGGCTATTGTGGCAGACTAGAGGAAGAACATCTAAAGTACTCAAGGGAGTCAGAAAGTTCTAAACCTGTTTAGAGGCAAGAAAGTGGGGATAGGAAACTTGGAGTCCAAAACAGTGGGGAGCAGGGCAAGAATGTGGAATTCTATGCAGAAGAAAAAGCCTAGACAAGGCTGAAAGTGAAATTGGTCATTATTCTTCCAAGAGATGTCCTGAAGATAGGCATTGTTGGTGAAACATGGAGAGAAACAGCAGAGGAGGTGCAGAGGTCCCAGGTAAAGAGAATTCTTGTCAACCATTTATGAAGTGCTGGCTTTAACCTTTTAAGGGATGTAAGCAGTGGAGATATATACATGGACTTGACCCTTCAGAAAGAGCTTTCAGGTTGCCAGGTGGAAATGAGTTTGAGATTGTCATTAATACTACGTCTAAGAACATTGTTCCTTCTTTTTAGAGATATGATTTTTTGTGACAATATAATAATAAAGTGTTTCACCAATTTCTAATCCCATCTCACTCCTCCAAAGTTAGTCCTCCTCCTAATATATCAATTAACTGGTAAATATTCTGAGAATAGTGAAGACACCCACCACAGGAAAGGAAACATGCATGTATGTATGTGCAGGCACATACATGCACGTACACAAGTATGCACACACACACACACACAGACACAGCTCCATTTTAGTAATTAATTGCTGCAAAATCGCTCTAAGTTTAGCAGTTAAAATACCAACAAATATTTATGCTCTCACAGTTTCTGTGAGTCAATAATTCAGAGGCAACTAGGTTGAGCGGTTTGGGCTCAGTGATCTCTTAAAAGGTTGCAGTAGTGACACTGGGTAAGGATGAGATCATTGGGAATCTCCACTGAGACAAGAGGATTATCCTCACAGATGGCTCACTCATATGCTATTAGCCAAAGACCTCAATTTCTTGCCAAGTGGACCTCTTTATAGGGCTGCTTGTATAGCCTTATGACGTGATGGTTGAAACCAAATATCACTTCAACCTCAAGATGTCTGGCTACTGTTGTTAAAATCACCTTGGCTTTAAAGCATATTCAGAAAAGGGAAATACAAACTCAAAAATTCATCTAGAATGGATTAAAGCTGACTAAATTTGAGCAATAAATTCACTGTGTAACCTTACATGGTTACACATGTAAACCTGAATAGAGTTTTCCATTAGAAAGCAGTCTAGGAGCTCAGACCCTGAAATCAATTCCAGTCTTAGAAAAAGACTTCTATTCTACAGAAGTAAGTTTTGTTACAGTTACAAATAGTGAAATAGAATACATGGAACTAGAAAAATGTGGGAGAGCTAAAAAATAATACTTGGTCTCAAAGTTTCATTAAGACTCAGTTTTGGCCAAAAGGGTTACCTCCCAAGAGCAACTTACTTCTAGATCTACTATAATGGAACTCAACTCTAATTATGCCAAAGTGATGTCTATCTGTGAATCCTGGGGTGTTGTGATTATTATAGTAATGCCTATGCATGGATTCCTAGAGACTCAAATGTAAAGAACTCAAGAAAATCTAATAACAACCTATGTCATTTAACTTGAGACATTTAGCTAAATAATTCTTTACTAATGTGTTTATCTCTATAAAAGAATTCTTAAGTGTATTATGGTTACTTGTCTAACGATAGGAAAACTGACAGATGATAGAAATCATGTAAAACAGTAAAATTCATGAGACTCTCACTAAGTTGAAAAAAAGCACTACATCTACATGGACAAATTGTATGTAATATTTATGATCAATTAATAAATTTATTTGAAAAATGAGCTTAACTACCAGAATGATTTTTCTCTCCCCAAATAGAAACCCAACTTTAAAAAAATCTAAAAACAAGCAAATTATCATTTCTCAAAAAGAAAAAAAAAACTCTCTTTAAGCATAATGGGATGGTATATCTTATCACCATGAAAACAGGATGATACATTAACACTTGTGAGATACACATCAACTTAATCAAAATCTAATTGAAGGAAAAAATACACCTAATGAAGGATACTATTTCTCAATGAGAACTCTACAAGAAATCATATGAGTATTTTTAGTTACTATTTCCGCACAAGTTGCGAAAATCACTGAATTTTGTCTTAAATTGTTACTTTTCTCCATTTTTTAAAAATTCTTTTTGTGCAACTGAGAATATGTTTATAATACTTGTCAAAGCAAAACTTCTGCCAAAGTTAAACAGGCAGGAACAATTTTATTCAAGGATATTACAATAGTGGAGAGAGGCTAGGGCTCAGTCTTGCACAACTTCTCTGAAACTAAAGTCAGGAGAGGGAGTCAACAGCTGGAGTGAAAAGATCTTAGGTCATCTGCATTTGTTAATAAGTTCTCCTGAAGGAAAAGTAAACTATTTGGCTTTCTGATAGGCAGTAGTTTTACAACTTGGAGCATGGCTGCTCACCTAGGTTAGGCTCTTACCCTCTTACAGAAACCACAAAGTGAAGGTGCTGTCTTCCCTAATGGTTAAATGTTTTGAACAACTAATAATAAAAAAAAAAAAATTTAAAAAAAAGAAAGAAAGGATGTTAAACTGGTGAAAAAACTTAAAAAAATACACTCTTAAAGGGACATAAATAGAATTTATAATTACAAGTTTTCTAAAGTTAATGCCCTACGAGAGGGAAGGCTAGGGCACTTAGGTTTAGGCAGACGCCTGCTTAAAGTTTATTACGGCTGTGGGGAATATGGATGTCTGAGCTAATCTGTTGACCTTGTCCCAATGATAGGCTCTACTTTTCCCCCAGATTTCAGGTCTGTTTTCTTTATTTCAACTGAGGCAGTTGTAGGAATGAGAATTAGATACCACAGGCTGGAAGCAGGGAGGGTGTACACCTTGGCAATCACTAGTGTCGTCTGGCTCAGTCCCTCACCCTGTATGCACAAATGGTCAGCATCTCTTTTGTTCTACAAGCTTTCAACATGGAAGCCCTCCCTTTGATAATCTCCCAAAGCATTTTGTACCTCTCACCTTCTCACAGGCAAGAATGTTTCTACAAAGCTAACTAAATTTCCAGTGCTCCATTTTCATATTCTCCTTCCTTTCCTTACAGATCTGGTTCCTCACCCTCTGTGCAACTACTCTTTGCATCATTAAGACATGGGTTTTTCTGCATTGCATTCAGTTTTTCAGCCTACATTATTTCAGTCCTGCCCTATGCTTTATTTTCCATAGTCAAAACATTGTGCTATCATAGTTTAGTAGATAATGTTAGTTTAGTGGCTTAGTATTTGAGAGCCAGAGAAATCTAGGTTCTAATTCTGAATCCCTCACCTTTTTTTTAAAGCTATAGACCCTTAGACACCATTTCAGAGGCCCAGTCTCCTCACTGTAAATTATCAATAAAATTTATTTTGAAAGAAGATTGAATAAGACAATGGGTTGAGTATGCCTCATTTGATGGTAATATGTAATAACACTCTGCATCTTCCTCCTTTTCTGAACTGCCTACTTGGTATTTTTCATGAAAGACACCAGTTTCTGTTTCTTCCAATGCTGAAGAGAGAGAGAAAAAATAGTTTGATATAATGCATGTAGGTTTGCATTTACCATATCACTGATGGTGATGAGCTACACATTGAAGTCATATAACATATTGTAAAGAATTGTAAATATTAGTCAAGCCTTTTATTTATTAGAGTAATGGGTTAAAAATGTCAGACACCAAATTTTGATTTTATATTATTGATGTTACATGGGCAATAGAGAAAATGATTTTTCATTTAATTTCTCTTAAACTAGCTAAACCAATTTTTGTAAGTTCACAAAAGCCAAAAGGGCTCTCAGGTTTATTTCCATTTTCTGATTTAGAAAAATGTCATGAATAAATAGTGAGGATGATTCCTTTAGCCTAAGGATGTGGAGTAAGAAACTAGTTTCATCTGTTATGCTAATACTACAAATAAATCAATTAATAAAGATGTCAATTTTTTAAGTCCTAAGTGATCATTCAACTCTTCCTTAAACTAAAACTAAACAAAAATTTTCAAAAAATACAAAATCAAATTCTCATCTAAAAACTGAATGGATTCTGTACTCAAAGGAAATATGAGACTATTTCAGTCAACTATTTAGTACTGTCAGCATTAGAGTCAAAAAACCAGATGGTCAGCTGTGTTTAATTCTAACAATCCAGGATAATCAAAAGCTATTCTTTTCCTTTCTCTGCCCTTCCCAGAAAGCTGAACAAGAGATAAGTTTAATAATGCATTATGTCCATAATAGAATGCATGGACAAGTGCTTTAATAAGCTTATCAAATTCATGTTAATGAATTAGTTATCTCCAAAATTGCCATTACAACTTAATATTCAGAGTCACTTAAAATGAAGGGTTTGGCTGGGGATCTCTTTCTTGTGCATTTCTTCATCTAGTCAATACAGCATTTATTTAGCATCTACCCAGAGAGAGCAGCTTTTTAGACACTATGGAAGTTATTGTGAAAGAGAAAGATGTGAAAAACATGGATTCTTTCTTAAGAAATAAAGAAGTCTCTCTGGAGATACAAAATATAGAGAAAGACCTATAATATCAGGCACATTTTTTTTTCATTTTGTTTCTTGCCTGAGAATTAAGACATTGTTTCATTACTTAAAATTAATTATTATCCTTCTTAGGTTGGGCAATAAATACAGAAGACTAGGAATGTGTGGTAAGGAATTGCTAAAAAGCTTCTCTTCAATGAAAGAAGAATGAAATAAAAAGTACCTTGACTAAAGGGCACAGTTGATATTAAGAGAAAATTGGCATTTGAAAGGGGAACAAAGGCAAATAAATTTTTGGTATACAAATGAATTAAAATGAAAGGGATTCACATTTTCTGATGCCCAATCTAAACCAATTTAGAAGAGTAATACTGTCTTTAAGATGTTGGTAACAAAATACCTGCTCATCATTTGATTCTTTTGCTAAATAAAACTTGATTCAGGAGAGCTCAAACAAGAGAAGGCCATTTTTATGCTTTCATATATTTATTTTAATATTAAGAAAGTCCAATCAATTTTCAGAGTAGCTTTATGATGGCTGTTTCCTTGCCAGCAGCTTTTCTGTTCAGCTGGAGCTTTGCACATTGCAACTTACACTCTAATTCTGACACAGCTGTCATTCACCTTCCCTTGATCCTTGGAAAATCAAGAACCCATAATGGCGATAGCCAAAGTAAAGCAGAGTTTATAGATAGAAGTGATGTAACTTGAGCTTTTCTTATGATACACACACTTGCTATTATCACTTGGTCTGGGTTAAACGCTGTAACTGAGCAACTGATCTGGTGGTGTAGTATTGAGTATCAGAAACTTAGGTCTGGGGCAAGTTGTTATATGCTCTCATTTCAAATGATCGCTAGGTTTAGTCTCACAAACTGACTGAACAAAACAAGTCTAACTACCAGTAATTTTAAAAGATATTGGCTAGGACTCAGTTGCTTCATTAAATTGAACTTGGAAAGAACCAGTTTGTAAAATAAATTTAACTTTTGAAACAAAAACTGCTTAAAAATACAGCTTCAGATAGGATTTACTTCTGGAATTCTAGTCATTTTGAAATAAAAGTCCTGTTGCCTCAAAACCCATGCAAGAAAAGCAAAGTTGACAGGAAGGACTTAGGGATCTCTCTCTCTCTCTCTCTCTCTCTCTCTCACACACACACACACACACACACATTATTTAACTAAAAATTGAGTGCATCTGATAGGCCTTGGCACCTGACATGAGGTGGGGGCTGTTGAGGTGAGGAAGCTGTCTGAGCCCCAATGCCAAGGCCCAGCTTGACTTCCCTGTGGCTGGAGCACTCCAGGTCAGATGTCCCTATGTCTTCACTGCCAGGCTCATCAGTCTTCCTGAAACATGAGGCTGGGGGTATCCCTCAATACACATCCTCACACATTAATGCTGCTTTGGGAGTGCCAAGATGTCAGCTAGACTAAAGGGCAAACATAAATTAACAATAAAAAGCTTATTTCTAGGAAGCTCAAAACTGAGGAAGAAATTTCCCTACCCACTTTTTCTTAGAAGATTTACTTTAGAAAATTAGTCAATGCAAGTATTTTCTATTCTCTTTGAGATTTATATAAATTATTTTGAAAACAGGTAGGCCTTTTGTGAACTTTGTGATCCAAGGATGTCTTTCTCAAGGACTTGGGGCCCATTTTATAAAGTAAACATAGAGGAGATTTCTTTGGTGAGTAGGAGCCCCACTAGGGCGGGTACCTTACACCAGGCGTGAGAGTTGCTTTTCCTCTGGGTAAAGTCAACCAGCTAACACAGATGCCGCCATAATTACCAGGTAAATTTAGGATGGCATATGTGTGACAAATGATCATGTCAAGTCTTATATGAGGATTACTTATTGTTTTTCCCAAAACCATGTGTGCAACAGGTTGTATGTGCTTAGCTGTATAAAAGGATGAAATTTCTTTCTGGCTTTGCAATCTTAAACAGATTGCCTATGATGAGCATCACTTTCTGTTTTAGTACTTATGGAATAATAAATCTTTCTCTACTACCTTTCTGAAGAAGATTTCAGGAGAAGATTTTGTTTTGTATTATTTCCCAGCATGGGCAGATCCTACTGTTTGCCTAGGGCGCCCTTAGTTTCTGTCCAGAAGCCATCAACCCTGACAGAGTTGGATATTCATTTATTCTGTCCCAAATCCACAGCATGGGGGAGGCTCTGAGCAGTCCTTCTGGTCCTGGTATACTACAAATATTCAGTGCCCTCCAAGCTGCCTTTAGACAATAGCTATTTTAGCCTCTGGCATGTCAACTTTTTCAGGTACTTATGAAAAGAAAAACGGTAAAGTAAAACTTTGTTAATGTTGAACCTTTTTTATAATTGCTTATTTCTAAAAAAAATATTAAAGGCATTAAATATTTCTGGCTCTTGATTTTCCACAGATCAAGTGAAGGTGAAAACCATCTTGTCAGAATTACAGTGTAAGTTGCAATGAACAAAAGCTCCAGGTGAACAGGAGAAGCTGCTGGTGAGGGAATAGCCATCATGAAGCTCAAGTCTTTGCATGGGCTTCAGTTTCTTAATATGAAATAAATATCTGCAAGCGTAAAGATGACCTTTACTATTTAATGCTATCCTGTATCATTTTACTTAGAAAAGCTTCAAGAAGTGAGCATGTATTTAGTTACCAATAATCTTAAAGACGATATAAAAGAACTTTTTTGGTAAACACACACACACACATATAATATGAGATCTACTATCTGAGGAGATTTTTAAGTATAATTGTGCAGTACTGTCAACTCTATACATATTGCTATGCAAGCAGATCTCTAGAACCATATCAGCCTGCATGACTGAAACTCTTTAACCACTGAATAGCAACTCCTACTTCTAGTGACTACCACTCAACTCTGTTTCTGTGAGCATGACTACTTTGGCTACCTTATATAATTGGATATATAAGTGTTTGTCCTGGCTTATTTCACTTAACATGATATCTTCAAGGTTCATCCTTGTAACATGTTATAGTACTTCCTTCTTTAAGACTTCATAATATGAATCTTAATATGATTTTATATATATACACCATGTTTTCTTTTTCATTTTTTTGTCAATGGATAAATGCACATCTAAGTTGTTTCTACCTCTTGAGAATAATGCTTTTGTGCATAATTTTGCAATGAACTTGGGAGTGCGAATATTTCTTAGAGATCTTGTCCTCAATC
>NW_027552786.1:0-57469 GCF_045843805.1 Urocitellus parryii | reverse complement strand
AGGTTTCACTCAAGTTTTTTCCTCCTATATGGAATACATGTAGTTGGAACTCTAAATCAAACAGGGTTTGTGCTAGCTCTTTGAAACTTGGCACAATAATGTAGTTCCAAGTTCTATCGCTATGGTTTGTGTCCTATTGAAGTATCCCCAAGCAGAGACTGACGAGAATCCCTTTCATTGAAAGTGGTTGCCAAGCTTCCAAAAAACTACGAGTTTCCTGATATCTCAGCAAATATTTTTTCACCCAATCTTGATGATACTAGCAGGTAATGATCAGTACACCAATCCCACTTGGCTCACCAAATTTCGTTCTTCTAGGTTAAATCGTTCCTTTGCAGGAACCATTTTCATGTTTAGATTTCACTCTCTTTCTCCTATATGGATACATGTAGTGGAACTCTAAATCAAACACGGTTTGTGCTAGCTCTTTGAAACTTGGCACAATAATGTAGTTCCAAGTTCTATCGCTATGGTTTGTGTCCTATTGAAGTACCCCAAGCAGAGACTGACGAAAATCACCTTCATTGAAATGGGTTGCCCAGCTCTCGAAAAACTATGAGTTTCCGGAAATTTCAGCAAACATTTTTTCACCCACTCTTCATGATACTTGCAGATAATGATGAGTACACCAGTCCCACTTGGCTCACCAAATTTCATTCTTCTAGGTTAAATTGTTCCTTTGCAGTAATCGTTTCATATTTAGGTTTCACTCTGTTTTCCCCTATATGGATACATGTAGTGTAGTTTGGAACTCTAAATCAAACACGGTTTGAGCTAGCTCTTTGAAACTTGGCACAATAATGTAGTTCCAAGATCTATCGCTATGGTTTGTGTCCCTATTGAAGTACCCCAGCATAGACTGACGAGAATCACTTTCATTGAAAGGGGTTGCCAAGCTTCCGAAAAACTACGATTTTCCGGAAATTTCAGCAAACATTTTTTCACCCAATCTTGATGATACTGGCAGATAATGATCAGTACACTAATCCCACTTGGCTCACCAAATTTCGTTCTTCTAGGTTGAACGGTTCCTTTGCAGTAATCGTTTTCATGTTTAGGTTTCACTCTGTTTTCTCCTATATGGATACATGTATTTGGAACTCTAAATCAAACACGGTTTGTGCTAGCTCTTTGAAACTTGGCACAATAATGTAGTTCCATGTTCTATCGCTATGGTTTGTGTCCTATTTAGTATCCCCAAGCAGAGACTGACGAGAATCACTTTCATTGAAAGGGGTTGCCAAGCTTCCAAAAAAGTACGAGTTTCCGGAAATCTCAGCAAACATTTTTTCACCCAATCTTGATGATTCTGGCAGGTAATGATCAGTACACCAATCCCAGTTGGCTCACCAAATTTCGTTCTTCTAGGTTAAATCGTTCCTTTGCAGGAACCATTTTCATGTTTAGGTTTCACTCTGTTTTCTCCTATATGGATACATGTAGTGGAACTCTAAATCAAACACGGTTTGTGCTAGCTCTTTGAAACTTGGCACAATAATGTAGTTCCAAGTTCTATCGCTATGGTTTGTGTCCTATTGAAGTTGCCCCAAGGGGAGAGTGACGAGAATCACTTTCATTTAAAGGGGTTGCCAAGCTTCCAAAAAACTACGAGTTTCCTGAAATCTCAGCAAACATTTTTTCACCATACTTGATGATCCTGGCAGGTAATGATCAGTACACCAATCCCACTTGGTTCAACAAATTTCGTTCTTCTAGCTAAAACCGTTCCTTTGCAGTAACCGTGTTGATATTTAGGTTTCATTTTGTTTTCTCCTATATGGATACATGTAGTTGGAACTCTAAATCAAACACGGTTTGTGCTAGCTCTTTGAAACTTGGCGCAATAATGTAGTTCCAAGTTCTATCGCTATGGTTTGTGTCCTATTGAAGTAGCCCCAAGCAGAGACTGACAAGAATCACTTGCATTGAAAGGGGTTGCCAAGCTTTCGAAAAACTACGAGTTTCCGGAAATCTCAGCAAACATTTTTTTCACCCAATCTTCATGATACTTGCAGATAATGATCACAACACCAGTCCCACTTGGCTAACCAAATTACGTTCTTCTTTGTTAAACCGTTCCTTTGCAGTAATCGTTTTCATATTTAGGTTTCACTCTGTTTTCTCCTATATGGATTCATGTAGTTGGAACTCTAAATCAAACACGGTTTGTGCTAGCTCTTTGAAACTTGGCACAATAATGTAGTTCCAAGTTCTATCGCTATGGTTTGTGTCCTATTGAAGTAGCCCCAAGCAGAGACTGACGAGAATCACTTTCATTGAAAGGGGTTGCCAAACTTCCAAAAAACTACGAGTTTTTTGAAATCTCAGCAAACATTTTTTCACCAAATCTTGATGATACTGGCAGGTAATGATCACTACACCAGTCCCACTTGGCTCACCCAATTTCGTTCTTCTACATTAAAGCGTTCCTTTGCAGTAACAGTTTTCATGTTTAGGTTTCATTCAGTTTTCTCCTATATGGATACATGTAGATGGAACTCTAAATCAAACAGGGTTTGTGCTAGCTCTTTGAAACTTGGCACAATAATGTAGTTCCAAGTTCTATCGCTATGGTTTGTGTCCTATTGAAGTATCCCCAAGCAGAGACTGACGAGAATCACTTTCATTGAAAGGGGTTGCCAAGCTTCCAAAAACTTTGAGTTTCCGGAAATCTCAGCAAACATTTTTTCACCCAATCTTGATGATACTGTCAGGTCATGATCAGTACACCAGTCCCACTTGGCTCACCAAATTACATACTTCTAGGTTAAACGATTCCTTTGCAGGAACCGTTTTCATGTTTAGGTTTCACTCTGTTTTCTCCTATATGGATACATGTAGTGGGAACTCTAAATCAAACACGGTTTGTGCTAGCTCTTTGAAACTTGGCACAATAATGTACTTCAAAGTTCTATCACTATGGTTTGTGTCCTATTGAAGTAGCCCCAAGCAGAGACTGACGAGAATCCCTTTCATTGAAAGGGGTTGCCTAGATTCCAAAAAACTACGAGTTTCCTGAAATCTCAGCAAATATTTTTTCACCCTATCTTGATGATACTGGCAGGTAATGATCAGTACTCCAATCCCACTTGGCTCACCAAATTTCGTTCTTCTAGCTTAAACCGTTTCTTTGCAGTAACCGTTTTCATGTTTAGGTTTCACTTCATTTTCTCCTATATGGATACATGTAGTTGGAACTCTAAATCAAACACGGTTTGTGCTAGCTCTTTGAACTTGGCACAATAATGTAGTTCCAAGTTCTATCGCTATGGTTTGTGTCCTATTGAAGTAGCCCCAAGCAGAGACTGACGAGAATCACTTTCATTGAAAGGGGTTGCTAAGCTTACGAAAAACTACGAGTTTCCGGAAATCTCAGCAAACATTTTTTCACCCAATCTTGATGATACTTGCAGATAATGATCACAACATCAGTCCCAATTGGCTCACCATATTTCGTTCTTCTAGGTTAAATCGTTCCTTTGCAGGAACCATTTTCATGTTTAGGTTTCACTCTGTTTTCTCCTATATGGATACATTTAGTTGGAACTCTAAATCAAACATGGTTTGTGCTAGCTCTTTGAAACTGGGCACAATAATGTAGTTCCAAGTTCTATCGCTATGGTTTGTGTCCTATTGAAGTAGCCCCAAGCAGAGACTGACGAGAATCACTTTCATTGAAAGGGGTTGCGAAGCTTTCGAAAAACTACGAGTTTCCGGAATTCTCAGCAAACATTTTTCACCCAATCTTGATGATACTGGCAGGTCATGATCATTACACCAATCCGACTTGGCTCACCAAATTTCGTTTTCTAGGTTAAATCATTCCTTTGCTGTAACCGTTTTCATATTTAGGTTTCACTCTGTTTTCTCCTATATGGATACATGTATTTGGAACTCTAAATCAAACACGGTTTGTGGTAGCTCTTTGAAACTTTGCACAATAATGTGGTTCCAAGTTCTATCGCTATGGTTTTTGTCCTATTAAAGCAGCCCCAAGCAGAGAGTGACGAGAATCACTTTCATTGAAAGGGGTTGCTGAGCTTTCGAAAAACTACGAGTTTCCGGAAATCTCAGCAAACATTTTTTCACCCAATCTTGACGATGCTTGCAGATAATGATCACAATACCAGTCCCAATTGGCTCACCAAATTTTGTTCTTCTAGGTTAAATCGTTCCTTTGCAGTAATCGTTTTTATATTTAGGTTTCACTCTGTTTTCTCCTATATGGATACATGTAGTTGGAACTCTAAATCAAACACGGTTTGTGCTAGCTCTTTGAAACTTGGCACAATAATGTAGTTCCAAGTTCTATCGCTATGGTTTGTGTCCTATTGAAGTAGCCCCAAGCAGAGACTGACGAGAATCACTTTCATTGAAAGGGGTTGCCAAGCTTCCAAAAAACTACGAGTTTCTTGAAATCTCAGCAAATATTTTTTCACCCAATCTTGATGATACTGGCAGGTAATGATCAGTACACCAGTCCCACTTGGCTCACCAAATTTCGTTCTTCTACATTAAAGCGTTCCGTTGCAGTAACCGTTTTCATGTTTAGGTTACACTCAGTTTTCTCCTATATGGATACATGTAGTTGGAACTCTAAATCAAACACGGTTTGTGCTAGCTCTTTGAAACTTGGCACAATAATGTAGTTCCAAGTTCTGTCGCTATGGTTTGTGTCCTATTGAAGTATCCCCAAGCAGAGACTGACGAGAATCACTTTCATTGAAAGGTGTGGCCAAGCTTCCAAAAAACTATGAGTTTCCGGAAATCTCAGCAAAAATTTTTTCACCCAATCTTCATGATATTGACAGGCATGATCAGTACACCAGTCCCACTTGGCTCACCAAATTACGTTCTTCTAGTTTAAACGATTCCTTTGCACTAACCGTTTTCATGTTTAGGTTTCACTCTGTTTTCTCCTATATGGATACATGTAGTGGGAACTCTAAATCAAACACGGTTTGTGCTAGCTCTTTGAAACTTGGCACAATAATGTAGTTCCAAGTTCTATCTCTATAGTTTGTGTCCTATTGAAGTACCCCAAGCAGAGACTGACGAGAATCCCTTTCATTGAAAGAGGTTGCCAAGCTTCCAAAAAACTACGAGTTTCCTGAAATCTCAGCAAATATTTTTTCACCCAATCTTGATGATACTGGCAGGTCATGATCAGTACACCAATCCCACTTGGCTCACTAAATTTCGTTCTTCTAGCTTAAACCGTTTCTTTGCAGTAACCGTTTTCATGTTTAGGTTTCACTCTGTTTTCTCCTATATGGATACATGTAGTTGGAACTCTAAATCAAACACGGTTTGTGCTAGCTCTTTGAAACTTGGCACAATAATGTAGTTCCAAGTTCTATCGCTATGGTTTGTGTCCTATTGAAGTAGCCCCAAGCAGAGACTGACGAGAATCACTTTCATTGAAAGGGGTTGCCAAGCTTCCAAAAAACTTTGAGTTTCCGGAAATCTCAGCAAACATTTTTTCACCCAATCTTGATGATACTGTCAGGTCATGATCAGTACACCAGTCCCACTTGGCTCACCACATTACGTTCTTCTAGGTTAAACGATTCCTTTGCAGGAACCGTTTTCATGTTTAGGTTTCACTCAGTTTTCTCCTATATGGATACATGTAGTGGGAAGTCTAAATCAAACACGGTTTGTGCTAGCTCTTTGAAACTTGGCACAATAATGTAGTTCCAAGTTCTATCGCTATGGTTTGTGTCCTATTGAAGTAGCCCCAAGCAGAGACTGACGAAAATCACTTTCATTGAAAGGGGTTGCCAAGCTTTCGAAAAACTACGAGTTTCCGGAAATCTCAGCAAACATTTTTTCACCCAATCTTGATGATACTTGGCAGATAATGATCACAACACCAGTCCCAATTGGCTCACCATATTTCGTTCTTCTAGGTTAAATCGTTCCTTTGCAGGAACCATTTTCATGTTTAGGTTTCACTCTGTTTTCTCCTATATGGATACATGTAGTTGGAACTCTAAATCAAACACGGTTTGTGCTAGCTCTTTGAAACTTGGCACAATAATGTAGTTCCAAGTTCTATCGCTATGGTTTGTGTCCTATTGAAGTAGCCCCAAGCAGAGACTGACGAGAATCACTTTCATTGAAAGGGGTTGCGAAGCTTTCGAAAAACTACGAGTTTCCGGAATTCTCAGCAAACATTTTTTCACCCAATCTTGATGATACTGGCAGGTCATGATCATTACACCAATCCCACTTGGCTCACCAAATTTCGTTTTCTAGGTTAAATCATTCCTTTGCAGTAACCGTTTTCATATTTAGGTTTCACTCTGTTTTCTCCTATATGGATACATGTATTTGGAACTCTAAATCAAACACGGTTTGTGGTAGCTCTTTGAAACTTTGCACAATAATGTGGTTCCAAGTTCTATCGCTATGGTTTTTGTCCTATTAAAGCAGCCCCAAGCAGAGAGTGACGAGAATCACTTTCATTGAAAGGGGTTGCTGAGCTTTCGAAAAACTACGAGTTTCCGGAAATCTCAGCAAACATTTTTTCACCCAATCTTGACGATGCTTGCAGATAATGATCACAATACCAGTCCCAATTGGCTCACCAAATTTCGTTCTTCTAGGTTAAATCGTTCCTTTGCAGTAATCGTTTTTATATTTAGGTTTCACTCTGTTTTCTCCTATATGGATACATGTAGTTGGAACTCTAAATCAAACACGGTTTGTGCTAGCTCTTTGAAACTTGGCACAATAATGTAGTTCCAAGTTCTATCGCTATGGTTTGTGTCCTATTGAAGTAGCCCCAAGCAGAGACTGACGAGAATCACTTTCATTGAAAGGGGTTGCCAAGCTTCCAAAAAACTACGAGTTTCTTGAAATCTCAGCAAATATTTTTTCACCCAATCTTGATGATACTGGCAGGTAATGATCAGTACACCAATCCCACTTGGTTCACCAAATTTCGTTCTTCTACATTAAAGCGTTCCTTTGCAGTAACCGTTTTCATGTTTAGGTTACACTCAGTTTTCTCCTATATGGATACATGTAGTTGGAACTCTAAATCAAACACGGTTTGTGCTAGCTCTTTGAAACTTGGCACAATAATGTAGTTCGAAGTTCTGTCGCTATGGTTTGTGTCCTATTGAAGTATCCCCAAGCAATGACTGACGAGAATCACTTTCATTGAAAGGGGTTGCCAAGCTTCCAAAAAACTATGAGTTTCCGGAAATCTCAGCAAACATTTTTTCACCCAATCTTCATGATATTTGTCAGGACATGATCAGTACACCAGTCCCACTTGGCTCACCAAATTACGTTCTTCTAGTTTAAACGATTCCTTTGCAGGAACCGTTTTCATGTTTAGGTTTCACTCTGTTTTCTCCTATACGGATACATGTAGTGGGAACTCTAAATCAAACACGGTTTGTGCTAGCTCTTTGAAACTTGGCACAATAATGTAGTTCCAAGTTCTATCTCTATAGTTTGTGTCCTATTGAAGTATCCCCAAGCAGAGACTGACGAGAATCCCTTTCATTGAAAGAGGTTGCCAAGATTCCAAAAAACTACGAGTTTCCTGAAATCTCAGCAAATATTTTTTCACCCAATCTTGATGATACTGGCAGGTCATGATCAGTACACCAATCCCACTTGGCTCACCAAATTTCGTTCTTCTAGCTTAAACCGTTTCTTTGCAGTAACCGTTTTCATGTTTAGGTTTCACTCTGTTTTCTCCTATATGGATACATGTAGTTGGAACTCTAAATCAAACACGGTTTGTGCTAGCTCTTTGAAACTTGGCACAATAATGTAGTTCCAAGTTCTATCGCTATGGCTTGTGTCCTATTGAAGTAGCCCCAAGCAGAGACTGACGAGAATCACTTTCATTGAAAGGGGTTGCCAAGCTTCCAAAAAACTACGAGTTTTTTGAAATCTCAGCAAACATTTTTTCACCCAATCTTGATGATACTGGCAGGTAATGATCAGTACACCAGTCCCACTTGGCTCACCAAATTTCGTTCTTCTACATTAAAGCGTTCCTTTGCAGTAACAGTTTTCATGTTTAGGTTTCACTCAGTTTTCTCCTATATGGATACATGTAGTTGGAACTCTAAATCAAACAGGGTTTGTGCTAGCTCTTTGAAACTTGGCACAATAATGTAGTTCCAAGTTCTATCGCTATGGTTTGTGTCCTATTGAAGTATCCCCAAGCAGAGACTGACGAGAATCACTTTCATTGAAAGGGGTTGCCAAGCTTTCGAAAAACTACGAGTTTCCGGAAATCTCAGCAAACATTTTTTCACCCAATCTTGATGATACTAGCAGGTCATGATCAGTACACCAATCCCACTTGGCTCACCAAATTTCGTTCTTCTAGCTTAAACCGTTTCTTTGCAGTAACCGTTTTCATGTTTAGGTTTCACTCTGTTTTCTCCTATATGGATATATGTAGTTGGAACTCTAAATCAAACACGGTTTGTGCTAGCTCTTTGAAACTTGGCACAATAATGTAGTTCCAAGTTCTATCGCTATGGTTTGTGTCCTATTGAAGTAGCCCCAAGCAGAGACTGACGAGAATCACTTTCATTGAAAGGGGTTGCCAACCTTTCGAAAAACTACGAGTTTCAGGAAATCTCAGCAAACATTTTTTCACCCAATGTTGATGATACTTGCAGATAATGATCACAACACCAGTCCCACTTGGTTCACCAAATTTCGTTCTTATAGGTTAAATCGTTCCTTTGTCGTAATCGTTTTCATGTTTAGGTTTCACTCTGTTTTCTCCTATATGGATACATGCAGTTGGAACTCTAAATCAAGCACGGTTTGTGCTAGCTCTATGAAACTTGGCACAATAATGTAGTTCCAAGTTCTATCGCTATGGTTTGTGTCCTTTTGAAGTACCCCAAGCAGATACTGACGAGAATCCCTTTCATTGAAAGGGGTTGCCAAGCTTCCAAAAAACTACGAGTTTCCTGAAATCTCAGCAAACATTTTTTCACCATACTTGATGATACTGGCATTTAATGATCAGTACACCAATCCCACTTGGCTCACCAAATTTCATTCTTCTAGCTTAAACCGTTCCATTGCAGTAACCGTTTTCATATTTAGGTTTCACTCTGTTTTCTCCTATATGGACACAAGTAGTTGGAACTCTAAATCAAACACGGTTTGTGCTAGCTCTTTGAAACTTGGCACAATAATGTAGATCCAAGATCTATCGCTATGGTTTGTGTCCTATTGAAGTAGCCCCAAGCAGAGACTAGGGAGAATGACTTTCATTGAAAGGGGTTGCCAAGCTTCCAAAAAACTCCAAGTTTCCGGAAATCTCAGCAAACATTTTTTCACCGAATCTTGATGATACTGGCAGGTAATGATCAGTACACCAATCCCACTTGGCTCACCAAATTTCCATCTTCTAGGTTAAATCGTTCCTTTGGATTAATCGTTTTCATGTTTAGGTTTCACTCTGTTTTCTCCTATATGGATACATGCAGTTGGAACTCTAAATCAAACACGGTTTGTGCTAGCTCTTTGAAACTTGGCACAATAATATAGTTCCAAGTTCTATCGCTATGGTTTGTGTCCTATTGAATTTGCCCCAAGCGGAGAGTGACGAGAATCACTTTCATTGAAAGGGGTTGCCAAGCTTCCAAAAAACTACTAGTTTCCGGATATCTCAGCAAACATTTTCTCACCCAATCTTGATGATACTGGCAGGTAATGATCAGTACACCAATCCCACTTGGCTCACCAAATTTCGTTCTTCTAGGTTAAAACGTTCCTTTGCAGTAACCATTCTCATTTTTAGGTTTCACTCTGTTTTCTCCTATATGTATACATGTAGTTGGAACTCTAAATCAAACACGGTTTGTGCTAGCTCTTTGAAAGTTGGCACAATAATGTAGTTCCAAGTTCTATCGCTATGGTTTGTGACCTATTGAAGTAGCCCCAAGCAGAGACTGACGAGAATCCCTTTCATTGAAAGGGGTTGCCAAGCTTCCAAAAAACTACTAGTTTCCGGAAATCTCAGCAAACATTTTTTCACCCAATCTTGATGATACTGGCAGGTAATGATCAGTACACCAATCCCACTTGGCTCACCAAATTTCGTTCTTCTAGCTTAAACCGTTCCTTTGCAGTAACCGTTTTCATGTTTAGGTTTCACTCTGTTTTCTCCTATATGGATACATGTAGTTGGAACTCTAAATTAAACACGGTTTGTACTAGCTCTTTGAAACTTGGCACAATAATGTAGTTCCAAGTTCTATCGCTATGGTTTGTGTCCTATTGAAGTAGCCCCAAGCAGAGACTGACGAGAATCACGTTCATTGAAAGTTGTTGCCAAGCTTTCGAAAAACTACGAGTTTCCGGAAATCTCAGCAAACATTTTTTCACCCAATCTTGATGATACTTGCAGATAATGATCACAACACCAGTCCCACTTGGCTAACCAAATTTCGTTCTTCTTTGTTAAATCGTTCCTTTGCAGTAATCGTTTTCATATTTAGGTTTCACTCTGTTTTCTCCTATATGGATACATGTAGTTGGAACTCTAAATCAAACACGGTTTGTGCTAGCTCTTTGAAACTTGGCACAATAATGTAGTTCCAAGTTCTATCGCTATGGTTTGTGTCCTATTGAAGTAGCCCCAAGCAGAGACTGACGAGAATCACTTTCATTGAAAGGTATTGCAAAGATTCAAAAAAACTACGAGTTTTCGGGAATCTCAACAAACATTTTTTCACCCAATCTTGATGATACTGGCAGGTAATGATCAGTACACCAATCCCACTTGGCTCACCAAGTTTCGTTCTTCTAGGTTAAACCGTTCCTTTACAGGAACCGTTTTCATGTTTAGGTTTCACTCTGTTTTCTCCTATATGGATACATGTAGTTGGAACTCTAAATCAAGCACGGTTTGTGCTAGCTCTTTGAAACTTGGCACAATAATGTAGTTCCAAGTTCTATTGCTATGGTTTGTGTCCTATTGAAGTAGCCCCAAGCAGAGACTGACGAGAATCACTATCATTGAAAGGTGTTGCCAAGCTTCCAAAAAACTACGAGTTTCCTGAAATCTCAGCAAACATTTTTTTCACCCAATCTTGATGATACTGGCAGGTAATGATCAGTACACCAATCCCACTTGCCTCACCAAATTTTGTTCTTCTAGCTTAAACCGTTCCTTTGCAGTAACCGTTTTCATATTTAAGTTTCACACTCTTTTCTCCTATATGGATACATGTAGTTGGAACTCTAAATCAAACACGGTTTGTGCTAGTTCTTTGAAACTTGGCACAATAATGGAGTTCCAAGATCTATCGCTATGGTTTGTGTAATATTGAAGTAGCCCCAAGCAGAGACTGAGGAGAATGACTTTCATTGAAAGGGGTTGCCAAGCTTCCAAAAAACTACGAGTTTCCGGAAATCTCAGCAAACATTTTTTCACCGAATCTTGATGATACTGGCAGGTAATGATCAGTACACCAATCCCACTTGGCTCACCAAACTTCGTTCTTCTAGGTTAAACCGTTCCTTTGCAGTAATTGTTTTCATGTTTAGGTTTCACTCTGTTTTCTCCTATATGGATACATGTGTTTGGAACTCTAAATCAAACACGGTTTGTGCTAGCTCTTTGAAACTTGGCACAATAATGTACTTCAAAGTTCTATCGCTATGGTTTGTGTCCTATTGAAGTAGCCCCAAGCAGAGACTGACCAGAATCACTTTCATTGAAAGGGGTTGCCAACCTTCCAAAAAACTACTAGTTTCCGGATATCTCAGCAAACATTTTCTCACCCAATCTTGATGATACTGGCAGGTAATGATCAGTACACCAATCCCACTTGGCTCACCAATTTTCGTTCTTCTAGGTTAAGCCGTTCCTTTGCAGTAACCGTTTTCATTTTTAGGTTTCACTCTGTTTTCTCCTATATGTATACATGTAGTTGGAACTCTAAATCAAACACGGCTTGTGCTAGATCTTTGAAACTTGGCACAATAATGAAGTTCCAAGTTCTATCGCTATGGTTTGTGACCTATTGAAGTAGCCCCAAACAGAGACTGACGAGAATCCCTTTCATTGAAAGGGGTTGCCAAGCTTCCAAAAAACTATGAGTTTCCGGAAATGTCAGCAAACATTTTTTCACCCAATCTTGATGATACAGGCAGGTAATGATCAGTACACCAATCCCACTTGGGTCTCCAAATTTCGTTCTTCTAGGTTAAACCGTTCCTTTGCAGTAACCGTTTTCATGTTTAGGTTTCACTCTGTTTTCTCCTATATGGATACATGTAGTTGGAACTCTAAATCAAACACGGTTTGTGCTAGCTCTTTGAAACTTGGCACAATAATGTAGTTCCAAGTTCTATCGCTATGGTTTGTGTCCTATTGAAATAGCCCCAAGCAGAGACTGACGAGAATCCCTTTCATTGAAAGGGGTTGCCAAGCTTCCAAAAAACTACGAGTTTCCTGAAATCTCAGCAAATATTTTTTCACCCAATCTTGATGATACTAGTAGGTAATGATCAGTACACCAATCCCACTTGGCTCACCAAACTTCGTTCTTCTAGCTTAAACCGTTTCTTTGCAGTAACCGTTTTCATGTTTAGGTTTCACTCTGTTTTCTCCTATGTGGATACATGTAGTTGGAACTCTAAATCAAACACGGTTTGTGCTAGCTCTTTGAAACTTGGCACAATAATGTAGTTCCAAGTTCTATCGCTATGGTTTGTGTCCTATTGAAGTAGCCCCAAGCAGAGACTGACGAGAATCACTTTCATTGAAAGGTGTTGCAAAGCTTCCAAAAAACTACGAGTTTCCTGAAATCTCAACAAACATTTTTTTCACCCAATCGTGATGATACTGGCAGGTAATGATCAGTACACCAATCCCACTTGGCTCACCAAATTTCGTTCTTCTAGCTTAAACCGTTCCTTTGCAGTAACCGTTTTCATGTTTAGGTTTCACTCTGTTTTCTCCTATATGGATACATGTATTTGGAACTCTAAATCAAACACGGTTTGTACTAGCTCTTTGAAACTTGGCACAATAATGTAGTTCCAAGTTCTATCGCTATGGTTTGTGTCCTATTGAAGTAGCCCCAAGCAGAGACTGACGAGAATCACTTTCATTGAAAGGGGTTGCCAAGCTTTCGAAAAACTACGAGTTTCCGGAAATCTCAGCAAACATTTTTTCACCCAATCTTCATGATACTTGCAGATAATGATCACAACACCAGTCCCACTTGGCTCACCAAATTTCGTTCTTCTTTGTTAAATCGTTCCTTTGCAGTAATCGTTTTCATATTTAGGTTTCACTCTGTTTTCTCCTATATGGATACATGTAGTTGGAACTCTAAATCAAACACGGTTTGTACTAGCTCTTTGAAACGTGGCACAATAATATAGTTCCAAGTTCTATCGCTATGGTTTGTGTCCTATTGAAGTACCCCAAGCAGAGACTGACGAGAATCACTTTCATTGAAAGGGGTTGCCAAGCTTTAGAAAAACTACGAGTTTCCGAAAATCTCAGCAAACATTTTTTTCACCCAATCTTGATGATACTTGCAGATAATGATCACAACACCAGGCCCACATGGCTCACCAAATTTCGTTCTTCTAGGTTAAACGGTTCCTTTGCAGGAACCGTTTTCATGTTTAGGTTTCACGCTGTTTTCTCCTATATGGATATATGTAGTTGGAACTCTAAATCAACCACGGTTTGTGCTAGCTCTTTGAAACTTGGCACAATAATGTAGTTCCAAGTTCTATCGCTATGGTTTGTGTCCTATTGAAGTATCCCCAAGCAGAGACTGACGAGCATCACTTTCATTGAAAGGGGTTGCCAAGCTTCCAAAAAACTATGTGTTTCCGGAAATCTCGGCAAACATTTTCTTACCCAATCTTGATGATACTGTCAGGTAATGATCAGTACACCAATCCCACTTGCCTCACCAAATTTCGTTCTTTTAGCTTAAACCCTTCCTTTGCAGTAACCGTTTTCATGTTTAGGTTTCACTCTGTTTTCTCCTATATGGATACATGTAGTTGGAACTCTAAATCAAACACGGTTTGTGCTAGCTCTTTGAAACTTGGCACAATAATGTAGTTCCAAGTTCTATCGCTATGGTTTGTGTCCTATTGAAGTAGCCCCAAGCAGAGACTGACGAGAATCCCTTTCATTGAAAGGGGTTGCCAAGCTTCCAAAAAACTACGAGTTTCCGGAAATCTCAACAAACATTTTTTCACCCAATCTTGATGATACTGGCAGGTAATGATAAGTACACCAATCCCACTTGGCTCACCAAATTTCATTCTTCTAGGTTAAACGGTTCCTTTGCAGTAACCGTTTTCATGTTTAGTTTTCACTCTGTTTTCTCCTATATGGATACATGTAGTTGGAACTCTAAAATCAAACACGGTTTGTGCTAGCTCTTTGAAACTTGGCACAATAATGTACTTCAAAGTTCTATCGCTATGGTTTGTGTCCTATTGAAGTAGCCCCAAGCAGAGACTGACGAGAATCCCTTTCATTGAAAGGTGTTGCAAAGCTTCCAAAAAACTACGAGTTTCCTGAAATCTCACCAAACATTTTTTCACCCAATCGTGATGATACTAGCAGGTAATGATCAGTACACCAATCCCACTTGGCTCACCAAACTTCGTTCTTCTAGCTTAAATCGTTCCTTTGCATTAACCGTTTTCATGTTTAGGTTTCACCCCGGTTTCTCATATATGGATACATGTAGTTGGAACTCTAAATCAAACACGGTTTGTGCTAGCTCTTTGAAACTTGGCACAATAATGTAGTTCCAAGTTCTATCGCTATGGTTGTGTCCTATTGAAGCAGCCCCAAGCAGAGACTGACGAAAATCATTTTCATTGAAAGGGGTTGCCAAGCTTCCAAAAAACTACGAGTTTCCTGAAATGTCAGCAAACATTTTTTTACCCAATCTTGATGATACTGGCAGGTAATGATCAGTACACCAATCCACTTGGCTCACCAAATTTCGTTCTTCTTTGTTAAATCATTCCTTTGCAGTAATCGTTTTCATGTTTAGGTTTCACTCTGTTTTCTCCTATATGGATACATGTAGTTGGAACTCTAAATCAAACACGGTTTGTGCTAGCTCTTTGAAACTTGGCACAATAATGTAGTTCCAAGTTCTATCGCTATGGTTTGTGTCCTATTGAAGTAGCCCCAAGTAGAGACTGACGAGAATCACATCACGTTCATTGAAAGGGGTTGCCAAGCTTTCGAAAAACTATGAGTTTCCTGAAATGTCAGCAAACATTTTTTCACCCCATCTTGATGATACTGGCATGTAATGATCAATACACCAATACCACTTTGCTCACCAAATTTTGTTCTTCTAGCTTAAACTGTTCCTTTGCAGTAACGATTTTTATGTTTAAGTTTCACACTGTTTTCTCCTATATGGATACATGTAGTTGGAACTCTAAATCAAACACGGTTTGTGCTAGCTCTTTGAAACTTGGCACAATAATGTAGTTCCAAGTTCTATTGCTATGGTTTGTGTCCTATTGAAGTAGCCCCAAGCAGAGAATGACTAGAATCACTTTCATTGAAAGGGGTTGCCAAGCTTTCGAAAAACTCCGAGTTTCCGGAAATCTCAGCAAACATTTTTTCACCCAATCTTGATGATACTGGTAGGTAATGATCAGTACACCAATCCCACTTGGGTCTCCAAATTTCGTTCTTCTAGGTTAAACCGTTCCTTTGCAGTAACCGTTTTCATGTTTAGGTTTCACTCTGTTTTCTCCTATATGGATACATGTAGTTGGAACTCTAAATCAAACACGGTTTGTACTAGCTCTTTGAAACTTGGCACAGTAATGTAGTTCCAAGTTCTATCGCTATGGTTTGTGTCCTATTGAAGTAGCCCCAAGCAGAGACTGACGAGAATCACTTTCATTGAAAGGGGTTGCCAAGCTTTCGAAAAACTACGAGTTTCCGGAAATCTCAGCAAACATTTTTTCACCCAATCTTCATGATACTTGCAGATAATGATCACAACACCAGTCCCACTTGGCTCACCAAATTTCGTTCTTCTTTGTTAAATCGTTCCTTTGCAGTAACCGTTTTCATATTTAGGTTTCACTCTGTTTTCTCCTATATGGATACATGTACTTGGAACTCTAAATCAAACAGGGTTTGTGCTAGCTCTTTGAAACCTGGCACAATAATGTAGTTCCAAGTTCTTTCGCTATGGTTTGTGTCCTATTGAAGTAGCCCCAAGCAGAGACTGACGAGAATCACTTTCATTGAAAGGGGTTGCCAAGCTTTCGAAAAACTACGAATTTCCGGAAATCTCAGCAAACATTTTTTCACGAAATCTTGATGATACTTGCAGATAATGATCACAACACCAGTCCCACTTGGCTCACCAAATTTCGTTCTTCTAGGTTAAACGGTTCCTTTGCAGGAACCGTTTTCATGTTTAGGTTTCACTCTGTTTTCTCCTATATGGATATATGTAGTTGGAACTGAAAATCAAACACGGTTTGTGCTAGCTCTTTGAAACTTGGCACAATAATGTAGTTCCATGTTCTATCGCTATGGTTTGTGTCCTATTGAAGTATCCCCAAGCAGAGACTGACGAGAATCACTTTCATTGAAAGGGGTTGCCAAGCTTCCAAAAACTACGTGTTTCCGGAAATCTCGGCAAACATTTTTTCACGAAATCTTGATGATACTGGCAGGTAATGATCAGTACACCAATCCCACTTGGCTCACCAAATTTCGTTCTTCTAGGTTAAACGGTTCCTTTGCAGGAACCGTTTTCATGTTTAGGTTTCACTCTGTTTTCTCCTATATGGATACATGTAGTTGGAACTCTAAATCAAACACGGTTTGTGCTAGCTCTTTGAAACTTGGCACAATAATGTAGTTCCAAGTTCTATCGCTATGGTTTGTGTCCTATTGAAGTAGCCCCAAGCAGAGACTGACGAGAATCACTTTCATTGAAAGGTGTTGCAAAGCTTCCAAAAAACTACGAGTTTCCTGAAATCTCAGCAAACATTTTTTCACCCAATCTTGATGATACTGGCAGGTAATGATCAGCACACCAATCCCACTTGGCTCACCAAATTTCGTTTTTCTAGCTTAAACCATTCCTTTGCAGGAACCGTTTTCATGTTTAGGTTTCACTCCTTTTTCTCCTATATGGGCACATGTAGTTGGAACTCTAATTCAAACACGGTTTGTGCTAGCTCTTTGAAACTTGGCACAATAATGTAGTTCCAAGTTCTATCGCTATGGTTTGTGTCCTATTGAAGTAGCCCCAAGGAGAGACTGACGAGAATCAATTTCATTGAAAGGGGTTGCCAAGCTTCCAAAAAACTACGAGTTTCCTGAAATCTCAGCAAACATTTTTTCACCCAATCTTGATGATACTGGCAGGTAACGATCAGTACACCAATCCCACTTGGCTCACGAAATGTCGTTCTTCTAGCTTAAACCCTTCCTTTGCAGTAACCGTTTTCATGTTTAGGTTTCACTCTGTTTTCTCCTATATGGATACATGTAGTTGGAACTCTAAATCAAACACGGTTTGTGGTAGCTCTTTGAAACTTGGCACAATAATGTAGTTCCAAGTTCTTTCGCTATGGTTTGTGTCCTATTTAAGTAGCCCCAAGCAGAGACTGACGAGAATCACTTTCATTGAAAGGTGTTGCCAAGCTTCCAAAAAACTACGAGTTTCCGGAAATCTCAACAAACATTTTTTCACCCAATCTTGATGATAGTGGCAGGTCATGATCAGTACACCAATCCCACTTGGCTCACCAAATTTCATTCTTCTAGGTTAAACGGTTCCTTTGCAGGAACCGTTTTCATGTTTAGGTTTCACTCTGTTTTCTCCTATATGGATACATGTAGTTGGAACTCTAAATCAAACACGGTTTGTGCTAGCTCTTTGAAACTTGGCACAATAATGTAATTCCAAGTTCTATCGCTATGGTTTGTGTCCTATTGAAGTAGCCCCAAGCAGAGAATGACAAGAATCACTTTCATTGAAAGGGGTTGCCAAGCTTTCGAAAAACTCCGAGTTTCCGGAAATCTCAGCAAACATTTTTTCACCCAATCGTGATGATACTGGCAGGTAATGATCAGTACACCAATCCCACTTGGCTCACCAAATTTCGTTCTTCTAGCTTAAACCGTTCCTTTGCAGTAACCGTTTTCATGTTTAGGTTTCACTCTGTTTTCTCCTGTATGTATACATGTAGTTGGAACTCTAAATCAAACACGGTTTGTGCTAGCTCTTTGAAACTTGGCACAATAATGTAGTTCCAAGTTCTATCGCTATGGTTTGTGTCCTATTGAAGCAGCCCCAAGCAGAGACTGATGAAAATCACTTTCATTGAAAGGGGTTGCCAAGCTTTAGAAAAACTACGAGTTTCCGGAAATCTCAGCAAACATTTTTCCACCCAATCTTGATGATACTTGCAGATAATGATCACAACACCAGTCCCACTTGGCTCACCAAATTTCGTTCTTCTAGGTTAAACGGTTCCTTTGCAGGAACCGTTTTCATGTTTAGGTTTCACTCTGTTTTCTCCTATATGGGCACATGTAGTTGGAACTCTAAATCAAACACGGTTTGTGCTAGCTCTTTGAAACTTGGCACAATAATGTAGTTCCAAGTTCTATCGCTATGGTTTGTGTCCTATTGAAGTAGCCCCAAGCAGAGACTGACGAGAATCCCTTTCATTGAAAGGGGTTGCCAAGCTTTCGAAAAACTACGAGTTTCCGGATTCTCAGCAAACATTTTTTCACCCAATCTTGATGATACTGGCAGGTCATGATCAGTACACCAATCCCACTTGGCTCACCAAATTTCGTTCTTCTAGGTTAAACGGTTCCTTTGCAGGAATCGTTTTCTTGTTTAGGTTTCACTCTGTTTTCTCCTATATGGATACATGTAGTTGGAACTCTAAATCAAACACGGTTTGTGCTAGCTCTTTGAAACATGGCACAATAATGTAGTTCCAAGTTCTATCGCTATGGTTTGTGTCCTATTGAAGTAGCCCCAAGTAGAGACTGACGAGAATCACATCACGTTCATTGAAAGGGGTTGCCAAGCTTTCGAAAAACTATGAGTTTCCTGAAATGTCAGCAAACATTTTTTCACCCCATCTTGATGATACTGGCATGTAATGATCAATACACCAATACCACTTTGCTCACCAAATTTTGTTCTTCTAGCTTAAACTGTTCCTTTGCAGTAACGATTTTTATGTTTAAGTTTCACACTGTTTTCTCCTATATGGATACATGTAGTTGGAACTCTAAATCAAACACGGTTTGTGCTAGCTCTTTGAAACTTGGCACAATAATGTAGTTCCAAGTTCTATTGCTATGGTTTGTGTCCTATTGAAGTAGCCCCAAGCAGAGAATGACTAGAATCACTTTCATTGAAAGGGGTTGCCAAGCTTTCGAAAAACTCCGAGTTTCCGGAAATCTCAGCAAACATTTTTTCACCCAATCTTGATGATACTGGTAGGTAATGATCAGTACACCAATCCCACTTGGGTCTCCAAATTTCGTTCTTCTAGGTTAAACCGTTCCTTTGCAGTAACCGTTTTCATGTTTAGGTTTCACTCTGTTTTCTCCTATATGGATACATGTAGTTGGAACTCTAAATCAAACACGGTTTGTACTAGCTCTTTGAAACTTGGCACAGTAATGTAGTTCCAAGTTCTATCGCTATGGTTTGTGTCCTATTGAAGTAGCCCCAAGCAGAGACTGACGAGAATCACTTTCATTGAAAGGGGTTGCCAAGCTTTCGAAAAACTACGAGTTTCCGGAAATCTCAGCAAACATTTTTTCACCCAATCTTCATGATACTTGCAGATAATGATCACAACACCAGTCCCACTTGGCTCACCAAATTTCGTTCTTCTTTGTTAAATCGTTCCTTTGCAGTAACCGTTTTCATATTTAGGTTTCACTCTGTTTTCTCCTATATGGATACATGTAGTTGGAACTCTAAATCAAACACGGTTTGTGCTAGCTCTTTGAAACTTGGCACAATAATGTAGTTCCAAGTTCTATCGCTATGGTTTGTGTCCTATTGAAGTACCCCAAGCAGAGACTGACGAGAATCACTTTCATTGAAAGGGGTTGCCAAGCTTCCAAAAAACTACGAGTTTCCGGAAATCTCAGCAAACATTTTTTCACGAAATCTTGATGATACTGGCAGGTAATGATCAGTACACCAATCCCACTTGGCTCACCAAATTTCGTTCTTCTAGGTTAAACGGTTCCTTTGCAGGAACCGTTTTCATGTTTAGGTTTCACTCTGTTTTCTCCTATATGGATAAATGTAGTTGGAACTCTAAATCAAACACGGTTTGTGCTAGCTCTTTGAAACTTGGCACAATAATGTAGTTCCAAGTTCTATCGCTATGGTTTGTGTCCTATTGAAGTAGCCCCAAGCAGAGACTGACGAGAATCACTTTCATTGAAAGGGGTTGCCAAGCTTTCGAAAAACTACGAGTTTCCGGAAATCTCAGCAAACATTTTTTCACCCAATCTTGATGATACTGGCAGGTAATGATCAGAACACCAATCCCACTTGGCTCACCAAATTTCGTTCTTCTAGGTTAAACGGTTCCTTTGCAGGAACCGTTTTCATGTTTAGGTTTCACTCTGTTTTCTCCTATATGGATACATGTATTTGGAACTCTAAATCAAACACGGTTTGTGCTAGCTCTTTGAAACTTGGCACAATAATGTAGTTCCAAGTTCTATCGCTATGGTTTGTGTCCTATTGAAGTAGCCCCAAGCAGAGACTGACGAGAATCACTTTCATTGAAAGGGGTTGCCAAGCTTCCAAAAAACTACGAGTTTCCTGAAATCTCAGCAAACATTTTTTCACCCAATCTTGATGATACTGGCAGGTAATGATCAGTACACCAATCCCACTTGGCTCACCAAATTTCGTTCTTCTAGCTTAAACCGTTCCTTTGCAGGAACCGTTTTCATGTTTAGGTTTCACTCTGTTTTCTCCTATATGGATACATGTAGTTGGAACTCTAAATCAAACACGGTTTGTGCTAGCTCTTTGAAACTTGGCACAATAATGTAGTTCCAAGTTCTATCGCTATGGTTTGTGTCCTATTGAAGTAGCCCCAAGCAGAGACTGACGAGAATCCCTTTCATTGAAAGGGGTTGCCAAGCTTCCAAAAAACTACGAGTTTCCTGAAATCTCAGCAAACATTTTTTTACCCAATCTTGATGATACTGGCAGGTAATGATCAGTACACCAATCCCACTTGGCTCACCAAATTTCGTTCTTCTAGGTTAAATCGTTCCTTTGCAGTAATCGTTTTCATGTTTAGGTTTCACTCTGTTTTCTCCTATATGGATACATGTAGTTGGAACTCTAAATCAAACACGGTTTGTGCTAGCTCTTTGAAACTTGGCACAATAATGTAGTTCCAAGTTCTTTCGCTATGGTTTGTGTCCTATTTAAGTAGCCCCAAGCAGAGACTGACGAGAATCACTTTCATTGAAAGGTGTTGCCAAGCTTCCAAAAAACTACGAGTTTCCGGAAATCTCAACAAACATTTTTTCACCCAATCTTGATGATAGTGGCAGGTCATGATCAGTACACCAATCCCACTTGGCTCACCAAATTTCATTCTTCTAGGTTAAACGGTTCCTTTGCAGGAACCGTTTTCATGTTTAGGTTTCACTCTGTTTTCTCCTATATGGATACATGTAGTTGGAACTCTAAATCAAACACGGTTTGTGCTAGCTCTTTGAAACTTGGCACAATAATGTAATTCCAAGTTCTATCGCTATGGTTTGTGTCCTATTGAAGTAGCCCCAAGCAGAGAATGACAAGAATCACTTTCATTGAAAGGGGTTGCCAAGCTTTCGAAAAACTCCGAGTTTCCGGAAATCTC
The DNA here is from genome assembly GCF_045843805.1 of Urocitellus parryii. Lineage (NCBI taxonomy): Eukaryota > Metazoa > Chordata > Mammalia > Rodentia > Sciuridae > Urocitellus > Urocitellus parryii. The sequence continues at coordinate 35,542 of NW_027552786.1, read as the reverse complement.
AGCAAACATTTTTTCACCCAATCGTGATGATACTGGCAGGTAATGATCAGTACACCAATCCCACTTGGCTCACCAAATTTCGTTCTTCTAGCTTAAACCGTTCCTTTGCAGTAACCGTTTTCATGTTTAGGTTTCACTCTGTTTTCTCCTGTATGTATACATGTAGTTGGAACTCTAAATCAAACACGGTTTGTGCTAGCTCTTTGAAACTTGGCACAATAATGTAGTTCCAAGTTCTATCGCTATGGTTTGTGTCCTATTGAAGCAGCCCCAAGCAGAGACTGATGAAAATCACTTTCATTGAAAGGGGTTGCCAAGCTTTAGAAAAACTACGAGTTTCCGGAAATCTCAGCAAACATTTTTTCACCCAATCTTCATGATACTTGCAGATAATGATCACAACACCAGTCCCACTTGGCTAACCAAATTTCGTTCTTCTTTGTTAAATCGTACCTTTGCAGTAATCGTTTTCATATTTAGGTTTCACTCTGTTTTCTCCTATATGGATACATGTAGTTGGAACTCTAAATCAAACACGGTTTGTGCTAGCTCTTTGAAACTTGGCACAATAATGTAGTTCCAAGTTCTATCGCTATGGTTTGTGTCCTATTGAAGCAGCCCCAAGCAGAGACTGACGAAAATCACTTTCATTGAAAGGGGTTGCCAAGCATTCGAAAAACTACGAGTTTCCGGAAATCTCAGCAAACATTTTTCCACCCAATCTTGATGATACTTGCAGATAATGATCACAACACCAGTCCCACTTGGCTCACCAAATTTCGTTCTTCTAGGTTAAACGGTTCCTTTGCAGGAACCGTTTTCATGTTTAGGTTTCACTCTGTTTTCTCCTATATGGGCACATGTAGTTGGAACTCTAAATCAAACACGGTTTGTGCTAGCTCTTTGAAACTTGGCACAATAATGTAGTTCCAAGTTCTATCGCTATGGTTTGTGTCCTATTGAAGTAGCCCCAAGCAGAGACTGACGAGAATCCCTTTCATTGAAAGGGGTTGCCAAGCTTTCGAAAAACTACGAGTTTCCGGATTCTCAGCAAACATTTTTTCACCCAATCTTGATGATACTGGCAGGTCATGATCAGTACACCAATCCCACTTGGCTCACCAAATTTCGTTCTTCTAGGTTAAACGGTTCCTTTGCAGGAATCGTTTTCTTGTTTAGGTTTCACTCTGTTTTCTCCTATATGGATACATGTAGTTGGAACTCTAAATCAAACACGGTTTGTGCTAGCTCTTTGAAACTTGGCACAATAATGTAGTTCCAAGTTCTATCGCTATGGTTTCTGTCCTATTGAAGTAGCCCCAAGCAGAGACTGACGAGAATCACTTTCATTGAAAGGGATTGCCAAGCTTTCGAAAAACTACGAGTTTCCGGAAATCTCAGCAAACATTTTTTCACCCAATGTTGATGATACTTGCAGATAATGATCACAACACCAGTCCCACTTGGTTCATCACATTTCGTTCTTATAGGTTAAATCGTTCCTTTGTCGAAATCGTTTTCATGTTTACGTTTCACTCTGTTTTCTCCTATATGGATACATGCAGTTGGAACTCTAAATCAAACACGGTTTGTGCTAGCTCTTTGAAACTTGGCACAATAATGTAGTTCCAAGTTCTATCGCTATGGTTTGTGTCATTTTGAAGTACCACAAGCAGAGACTGATGAGAATCCCTTTCATTGAAAGGGGTTGCCAAGCTTCCAAAAAACTAAGAGTTTCCGGAAATCTCAGCAAACATTTTTTCACCCAATCTTGATGATACTGGCAGGTAATGATCAGTGCACCAATCCCACATGGCTCACGAAATTTCGTTCTTCCAGCTTAAACCGTTCCTTTGCAGTAACCGTTTTCATTTTTAGGTTTCACTCTGTTTTCTCCTATATGGATACATGTAGTTGGAACTCTAAATCAAACACGGTTTGTGCTAGCTCTTTGAAACTTGGCACAATAATGTAGTTCCAAGATCTATCGATATGGTTTGTGTCCTATTGAAGTACCCCCAAGCAGAGACTGACGAGAATCACTTTCATTGAAAGGGGTTGCCAAGCTTTCGAAAAACTACGAGTTTCCGGAAATCTCAGCAAAAATTTTTTCACCCAATCTTGATGATACTTGCAGGTATTGATCAGTACTCCAGTCCCACTTGGCTCACCAAATTTCGTTCTTTTAGGTTAAATCGTTCCTTTGCAGTAACCGTTTTCATATTTAGGTTTCACTCTGTTTTCTCCTATATGGATACATGTAGTTGGAACTCTAAATCAAACACGGTTTGTGCTAGCTCTTTGAAACTTGGCACAAAAATGTAGTTGCAAGTTCTATCGCTATGGTTTGTGTCCTATTGAATTAGCCCCAATCAGACACTGACGAGAATCACTTTCATTGAAAGGGGTTGCTAAGCTTCCAAAAAACTACGAGTTTCCGGAAATCTCAGCAAACATTTTTTCACCCAGTCTTGATGACACTGGCAGGTCATGATCAATACACCAATCCCACTTGGCTCACCAAATTTCGTTTTTCTAGGTTAAACGGTTCCTTTGCAGGAACCGTTTTCATGTTTAGGTTTCACTCTGTTTTCTCCTATATGGATACATGTAGTTGGAACTCTAAATCAAACACGGTTTGTACTAGCTCTTTGAAACTTGGCACAATAATGAAGTTCCAAGTTCTATCGCTATGGTTTGTGTCCTATTGAAGTAGCCCCAAGCAGAGACGGACGAGAATCACTTTCATTGAAAGGGGTTGCCAAGCTTCCAAAAAACTACGAGTTTCCTGAAAACTGAGCAAACATTTTTTTACCCAATCTTGATGATACTGGCAGGTAATGATCAGCACACCAATCCCACTTGGCTCACCAAATTTCGTTCTGCTACCTTAAACCGTTCCTTTGCAGTAACCGTTTTCATGTTTAGGTTTCACTCTCTTTTCTCCTATATGGATACATGTAGTTGGAACTCTAAATTAAACACGGTTTGTACTAGCTCTTTGAAACTTGGCACAATAATATAGTTCCAAGTTCTATCGCTATGGTTTGTGTCCTATTGAAGTAGCCCCAAGCAGAGACTGACGAGAATCACTTTCAGTGAAAGGGGTTGCCAAGCTTTAGAAAAACTACGAGTTTCCGGAAATCTCAGCAAACATTTTTTCACCCAATCTTCATGATACTTGCAGATAATGATCACAACACCAGTCCCACATGGCTAACCAAATTTCGTTCTTCTTTGTTAAATCGTTCCTTTGCAGTAATCGTTTTCATATTTAGGTTTCACTCTGTTTTCTCCTATATGGATACATGTAGTTGGAACTCTAAATCAAACACGGTTTGTGCTAGCTCTTTGAAACTTGGCACAATAATGTAGTTCCAAGTTCTATCGCTATGGATTGTGTCCTATTGAAGTAGCCCCAAGCAGAGACTGACGAGAATCACTTTCATTGAAAGGTGTTGCAAAGATTCCAAAAAACTACGAGTTTTCGGGAATCTCAACAAACATTTTTTCACGCAATTTGATGATACTGGCAGGTAATGATCAGTACACCAATCCCACTTGGCTCACTAAATTTCGTTCTTCTAGCTTAAACCGTTTCTTTGCAGTAACCGTTTTCATGTTTAGTTTTCACTCTGTTTTCTCCTATATGGATACATGTAGTTGGAACTCTAAATCAAACACGGTTTGTGCTAGCTCTTTGAAACTTGGCACAATAATGTAGTTCCAAGTTCTATCGCTATGGTTTGTGTCCTATTGAAGTAGCCCCAAGCAGAGACTGACGAGAATCACTTTCATTGAAAGGGGTTGCCAAGCTTTCGAAAAACTACGAGTTTCCGGAAATCTCAGCAAACATTTTTTCACCCAATCTTGATGATACTTGCAGATAATGATCACAACACCAGTCCCACTTGGTTCACCAAATTTCGTTCTTATAGGTTAAATCGTTCCTTTGTCGAAATCGTTTTCATGTTTAGGTTTCACTCCTTGTTCTCCTATTTGGGCACATGTAGTTGGAACTCTAAATCAAACATGGTTTGTGCTAGCACTTTGAAACTTGGCACAATAATGTAGTTCCAAGTTCTATCGCTATGGTTTGTGTCCTATTGAAGTAGCCCCAAGCAGAGACTGACGAGAATCCCTTTCATTGAAAGGGGTTGCCAAGCTTCCAAAAAACTACGAGTTTCCTGAAATCTCAGCAAACATTTTTTTACCCAATCTTGATGATACTGGCAGGTAATAATCAGTACACCAAACCACTTGGCTCACGAAATTTCGTTCTTCTAGCTTAAACCCTTCCTTTGCAGTAACCGTTTTCATGTTTAGGTTTCACTCTGTTTTCTCCTATATGGATACATGTAGTTGGAACTCTAAATCAAACACGGTTTGTACTAGCTCTTTGAAACTTGGCACAATAATGTAGTTCCAAGTTCTATCGCTATGGTTTGTGTCCTATTGAAGTAGCCCCAAGCAGAGACTGACGAGAATCGCTTTCATTGAAAGGGGTTGCCAAGCTTCCAAAAAACTACGAGTTTCCTGAAATGTCAGCAAACATTTTTTTACCCAATCTTGATGATACTGGCACGTAATGATCAGTACACCAATCCCACTTGGCTCACCAAATTTCGTTCTTCTAGCTTAAACCGTTCCTTTGCAGTAACCGTTTTCATGTTTAGGTTTCACACTCTTTTCTCCTATATGGATACATGTAGTTGGAACTCTAAATCAAACACGGTTTGTGCTAGCTCTTTGAAACTTGGCACAATAATGTAGTTCCAATTTCTATCGCTAAGGTTTGTGTCCTATTGAAGTAGCCCCAATCAGACACTGACGAGAATCACTTTCATTGAAAGGGGTTGCCAAGCTTCCAAAAAAAGTACGAATTTCCGGAAATCTCAGCAAACATTTTTTCACCCAGTCTTGATGATACTGGCAGGTCATGATCAATACACCAATCCCACTTGGCTCACCCAATTTCGTTCTTCCAGGTTAAACGGTTCCTTTGCAGGAACCGTTTTCATGTTTAGGTTTCACTCTGTTTTCTCCTATATGGATACATGTAGTCGGAACTCTAATTCCAATCGGTTTGTGCTAGCTCTTTGAAACTTGGCACAATAATGTAGTTCCAAGATCTATCGCTATGGTTTGTGTCCTATTGATGTAGCCCCAAACAGAGACTGACGAGAATCAATTTCATTGAAAGAGGTTGCCAAGCTTTCGAAAAACTATGAGTTTCTGGAAATCTCAGCAAACAATTTTTCACCCAATCTTGATGATACTGGCAGGTCATGATCAGTACACCAATCCCACTTGGCTCACCAAATTTCGTTCTTCTAGGTTAACCGGTTCTTTTGTAGTAACCGTTTTCATGTTTAGGTGTCACTCTGTTTTCTCCTATATGGATACATGTAGTTGGAACTCTAAATCAAACACGGTTTGTGCTAGCTCTTTGAAACTTGGCACAATAATATAGTTCCAAGTTCTATCGCTATGGTTTGTGTCCTATTGAAGTAGCCCCAAGCGGAGAGTGACGAGAATCACTTTCATTGAAATGGGTTGCCAAGCTTTCGAAAAACTACGAGTTTCCTGAAATCTCAGCAAACATTTTTTCACCCAATCTTGATGATACTGGCAGGTAATGATCAGTACACCAATCCCACTTGCCTCACCACATTTTGTTCTTCTAGATTAAACCGTTCCTTTGCAGTAACCGTTTTCATGTTTAGGTTTCACACTCTATTCTCCTATAAGTATACATGAAATTGGAACGCTAAATCAAACACGGTTTGTGCTAGCTCTTTGAAACTTGGCACAAAAATGTAGTTCCAAGTTCTTTCGCTATGGTTTGTGTCCTATTGAAGTAGCCCCATGCAGAGACTGACGAGAATCACTTTCATTTAAAGGGGTTGCCAAGCTTCCAAAAAACTACGAGTTTCCTGAAATCTCAGCAAACATTTTTTCACCCAATCTTGATGATGCTTGCAGGTAATGATCAGTACACCAGTCCCACTTGGCTCACCAAATTTCGTTCTTCTAGGTTAAATCGTTCCTTTGCAGTAACCGTTTTCATATTTAGGTTTCACTCTGTTTTCTCCTATATGGATACATGTATTTGGAACTCTAAATCATACACGGTTTGTGCTAGCTCTTTGAAACGTGGCACAATAATGTAGTTCCAATTTCTATCGCTATGGTTTGTGTCCTATTGAAGTAGCCCCATGCAGAGACTGACAAGAATCACTTTCATTGAAAGGGGTTGCCAAGCTTTCGAAAAAATCCGAGTTTCCGGAAATCTCAGCAAACATTTTTTCACCCAATCTTGATGATAGTTTCAGATAAAGATCAGTACACCAGTCCCACTTGGCTCACCAAATTTCGTTCTTCTACGTTAAATCGTTCCTTTGCAGTAATCGTTTTCATATTTAGGTTTCACTCTGTTTTCTCCTATATGGATGCATGTAGTTATAACTCTAAATCAAACATGGTTTGTGCTAGCTCTTTGAAACATGGAACAATAATGTAGTTCCAAGATCTATCACTATGGTTTGTGTCCTATTGAAGTAGCCCCAAGCAGAGAATGACGAGAATCACTATCATTTAAAGGAGTTGCCAAGCTTCCAAAAAACTACGAGTTTCCGGAAATCTCAGCAAACATTTTTTCACCCAATCTTGATGATACTGGCAGGTAATGATCAGTACACCTATCCCACTTGGCTCACCAAATTTCGGTTTTCTAGGTTATACCGTTCCTTTGCAGTAACCGTTTTCATGTTTAGGTTTCACTCTGTTTTCTCCTATATGGATACATGTAATCGGAACTCTAAATCAAATCGGTTTGTGCTGGCTCTTTGAAACTTGGCACAATAATGTAGTTCCAAGATCTATCGCTATGGTTTGTGTCCTATTGAAGTAGCCCCAATCAGAGACTGACGAGAATCACTTTCATTGAAAGGGGTTGCCAAGCTTCCAAAAAACCACGAGTTTCCGGATTCTCAGCAAACATTTTTTCACCCAATCTTGATGATACTGGCAGGTAATGATCAGTACACCGATCCCACTTGGCTCACCAAATTTCGTTCTTCTAGATTATACGGTTCTTTTGCAGTAACCGTTTTCATGTTTAGGTTTCACTCTGTTTTCTCCTACATGGATGCATGTATTTGGAACTCTAAATCAAACACGGTTTGTGCTAGCTCTTTGAAACTTGGCACAATAATGTAGTTCCCAGATCTATCGCTATGGTTTGTGTCCTATTGAAGTATCCCCAAGCAGAGACTGACGAGAATCATTTTCATTGAAAGGGGTTGCCAATCTTAAAAAAAACTACGAGTTTCCGAAATCTCAGCAAACATTTTTTCACCCAATCTTGATGATAGTTGCAGATAATGATCACAACACCAGTCCCACTTGGCTCACCAAATTTCGTTCTTCTAGCTTAAATCGCTCCTTTGCAGTAACCGTTTTCATGTTTAGGTTTCACTCTGTTTTCTCCTATATGGATACATGTAGTTGGAACTCTAAATGAAACACGGTTTGTGCTAGCTCTTTGAAACTTGGCGCAATAATGTAGTTCCAAGTTCTATCGCTATGGTTTGTGTCCTATTGAAGTACCCCAAGCAGAGACTGAGAAGAATCACTTTCAACGAAAGGGGTTGCCAAGCTTTCGAAAAACTACGAGTTTCCTGAAATCTCAGCAAACATTTTTTCACCCAATCTTAATGATACTGGCAGGTCATGATCAGTACACCAGTCCCACTTGGCTCATGAATTTACGTTCTTCTAGGTTAAATTTTTCCTTTGCAGTAACCGTTTTCATGTTTAGGTTTCACTCTGTTTTCTCCGATATGGATACATGCAGTTGGAACTCTAAATCAAACACGGTTTGTGCTAGCTCTTTGAAACTTGGCACAATAATGTAGTTCCAAGTTCTATCGCTATGGTTTGTGTCCTATTGAAGTTGCCCCAAGCGGTGAGTGACGAGAATCACTTTCATTGAAAGGGGTTGCCAAGCTTCCAAAAAACTACGAGTTTCCTGAAATCTCAGCAAACATTTTTTCACCCAATCTTGATGATACTGGCAGGTAATGATCAGCACACCAATCCCAATTGGCTCACCAAATTTCGTTCTTCTAGGTTAAACTGTTCCTTTGCAGGAACCATTTTCATGTTTAGGTTTCACTCTGTTTTCTCCTATATGGATACATGTAGTTGGAACTCTAAATCAAACACGGTTTGTGCTAGCTCTTTGAAACCTGGCACAATAATGTAGTTCCAAGTTCTATCGCTATGGTTTGTGTCCTATTGAAGTAGCCCCAAGCAGAGACTGAGGAGAATCACTTTCATTGAAAGGGGTTGCCAAGCTTCCAAAAAACTACGAGTTTCCGGAAACCTCAGCAAACATTTTTTTAACCCAATCTTGATGATACAGGCAGGTAATGATCAGTACACCAATCCCACTTGGCTCACCAAATTTCGTTCTTCTAGGTTAAACCGTTCCTTTGCAGTAACCGTTTTCATATTTAGGTTTCACTCTGTTTTCTCCTATATGGATACATGTAGTTGGAACTCTAAATCAAACACAGTTTGTGCTAGCTCTTTGAAACTTGGCGCAATAATGGAGTTCCAAGTTCTATCGCTATGGTTTGTGTCCTATTGAAGTAGCCCCAAGCAGAGACTGACGAGAATCCCTTTCATTGAAAGGGGTTGCCAAGCTTCCAAAAAACTACGAGTTTCCGGAAATCTCAGCAAACATTTTTTCACCCAATCTTGATGATACTGGCAGGTAATGATCAGTACACCATTCCCACTTGGCTCAAAAAATTTCGTTCTTCTACCTTAAACCGTTCCTTTGCAGTAACCGTTTTCATGTTTAGGTTTCACTCTGTTTTCTCCTATATGGATACATGTAGTTGGAACTCTAAATCAAACACGGTTTATGCTACCTCTTTGAAACTTGGCACAATAATGTAGTTCCAAGTTCTATCGCTACGGTTTATGTCCTATTGAAGTAGCCCCAAGCAGAGACTGACGAGAATCACTTTCATTGAAAGGGGTTGCCAAGCTTTCGAAAAACTACGAGTTTCCGGATTCTCAGCAAACATTTTTTCACCCAATCTTGATGATACTGGCAGGTCATGATCAGTACACCAATCCCACTTGGCTCACCAAATTTCGTTTTTCTAGGTTAAACGGTTCCTTTGCAGGAACCGTTTTCATGTTTAGGTTTCACTCTGTTTTCTCCTATATGGATACATGTAGTTGGAACTCTAAATCAAACACGGTTTGTGCTAGCTCTTTGAAACTTGGCACAATAATGTAGTTCCAAGTTCTATCGCTATGGTTTGTATCCTATTGAAGTAGCCCCAAGCGGAGAGTGACGAGAATCACTTTCATTGAAAGGGGTTGCCAAGCTTCCAAAAAACTACGAGTTTCCGAAATCTCAGCAAACATTTTTTCACCCAATCTTGATGATACTTGCAGATAATGATCACAAAACCAGTCCACTTGGCTCACCAAATTTCGTTCTTCTAGCTTAAATCGTTCCTTTGCAGTAACAGTTTTCATGTTTAGGTTTCACTCTCTTTTCTCCGATATGGATACATGCAGTTGGAACTCTAAATCAAACACGGTTTGTGCTAGCTCTTTGAAATTTGGCACAATAATGTAGTTCCAAGTTCTATCGCTATGGTTTGTGTCCTATTGAAGTTGCCCCAAGCGGTGAGTGACGAGAATCACTTTCATTGAAAGGGGTTGCCAAGCTTCCAAAAAACTACGAGTTTCCTGAAATCTCAGCAAACATTTTTTCACCCAATCTTGATGATACTGGCAGGTAATGATCAACACACCAATCCCACTTGGCTAACCAAATTTCGTTCTTCTCGGTTAAACTGTTCCTTTGCAGGAACCATTTTCATGTTTAGGTTTCACTCTGTTTTCTCCTATATGGATACATGTAGTTGGAACTCTAAATCAAACACGGTTTATGCTAGCTCTTTGAAACCTGGCACAATAATGTAGTTCCAAGATCTATCGCTATGGTTTGTGTCCTATTGAAGTAGCCCCAAGCAGAGACTGAGGAGAATCACTTTCATTGAAAGGGGTTGCCAAGCTTCCAAAAAACTACGAGTTTCCGGAAACCTCAGCAAACATTTTTTTAACCCAATCTTGATGATACAGGCAGGTAATGATCAGTACACCAATCCCACTTGGCTCACCAAATTTCGTTCTTCTAGCTTAAACCGTTCCTTTGCAGTAACCGTTTTCATATTTAGGTTTCACTCTGTTTTCTCCTATATGGATACATGTAGTTGGAACTCTAAATCAAACACAGTTTGTGCTAGCTCTTTGAAACTTGGCACAATAATGTAGTTCCAAGTTCTATCGCTATGGTTTGTGTCCTATTGAAGTAGCCCCAAGCAGAGACTGATGAAAATCCCTTTCATTGAAAGTGGTTGCCAAGCTTTCGAAAAACTACGAGTTTCCGGAAATCTCAGCAAACATTTTTTCAACCAATCTTGATGATACTTGCAGATAATGATCAGTACACCAGTCCCACTTGGCTCACCAAATTTCCTTCTTCTAGGTTAAATCGTTCCTTTGCAGTAATCGTTTTCATATTTAGGTTTCACTCTGTTTTCTCCTATATGGATACATGTAGTTGGAACTCTAAATCAAACACGGTTTGTACTAGCTCTTTGAAACTTTGCACAATAATGTAGTTCCAAGATCTATCGCTATGGTTTGTGTCCTATTGAAGTAGCCCCAAGCAGAGACTGATGAGAATGACTTTCATTGAAAGGGGTTGCCAAGCTTCCAAAAAATACGAGTTTCCGGAAATCTCAGCAAACATTTTTTCAACCAATCTTGATGATACTTGCAGATAAAGATCAGTACACCAGTCCCACTTAGCTCTCCAAATTTCGTTCTTCAACGTTAAATCGTTCCTTTGCAGTAATCGTTTTCATATTTAGGTTTCACTCTGTTTTCTCCTATATGGATACATGTAGTTGGAACTCTAAATCAAACATGGTTTGTGCTAGCTCTTTGAAACTTGGTACAATAATGTACTTCAAAGTTCTATCACTATGGTTTGTGTCCTATTGAAGTATCCCCAAGCAGAGACTGACGAGAATCACTTTCACCGAAAGGGGTTGCCAAGCTTTCGAAAAACTACGAGTTTCCGGAAATCTCAGCAAACATTTTTTCACCCAATCTTAATGATACTGGCAGGTCATGATCAGTACACCAGTCCCACTTGGCTCATGAATTTACGTTCTTCTAGGTTAAATTTTTCCTTTGCAGGAACCGTTTTCATGTTTAGGTTTCACTCCTTTTCTCCTATATGGGCACATGTAGTTGGAACTCTAAATCAAACACGGTTTGTGTTAGCTCTTTGAAACTTGGCACAATAATGTAGTTCCAAGTTCTATCGCTATGGTTTGTGTCCTATTGAAGTAGCCCCAATCAGAGACTGACGAGAATCCCTTTATTGAAAGGGGTTGCCAAGCTTCCAAAAAACTACGAGTTTCCGCAAATCTCAGCAAACATTTTTTCACCATACTTGATGACACTGGCAGGTAATGATGAGTACACCAATCCCACTTGGCTCACTAAATTTCGTTCGTCTAGCTTAAACCGTTCCTTTGCAGTAACCGTTTTCATTTTTAGGTTTCACTCTGTTTTCTCCTATATGGATACATGTGGTTGGAACTCTAAATCAAACACGGTTTGTGGTAGCTCTTTGAAACTTGGCGCAATAATGTAGTTCCAAGATCTATCGCTATGGTTTGTGTCCTATTGAAGTAGCCCCAAGCAGAGACTGACGAAAATCACTTTGATTGAAAGGGGTTGCCAAGCTTTCGAAAAACTACGAGTTTCCGGATATATCAGCAAACATTTTTTCACCCAATCTTGATGATACTTGCAGATAATGATCACAACACCATTCCCCCTTGGCTAACCAAATTTCGTTCTTCTAGGTTAAATCGTTCCTTTGCAGTAATCGTTTTTATATTTAGGTTTCACTCTGTTTTCTCCTATATGGACACATGTAGTTGGATCTCTAAATCAAACACGGTTTGTGCTAGCTCTTTGAAACTTGGCACAATAATGTAGTTCCAATTTGTATCGCTATGGTTTGTGTCCTATTGAAGTATCCCCAAGCAGAGACTGACGAGAATCACTTTCATTGAAAGGGGTTGCCAAGCTTCAAAAAAACTATGAGTTTCCGGAAATCTCAGCAAACATTTTTTTCACCCAATCTTGATGATACTGGCAGGTAATGATCAGTACACCGATCCCAATTGGCTCACCAAATTTCGTTCTTCTAGGTTAAACGGTTCCTTTGCAGGAACCATTTTCATGTTTAGGATACACTCTGTTTTCTCCTATATGGATACATGTAGTTGGAAATCTAAATCAAACACGGTTTGTGCTAGCTCTTTGAAACTTGCACAATCATGTAATTCCAAGTTCTATCGCTATGGTTTGTGTCCCATTGAAGTTGCCCCAAGCGTAGAGTGACGAGTATCACTTTCATTGAAAGGGGTTGCCAAGCTTCCAAAAAACTACGAGTTTCCGGAAATCTCAAGAAACATTTTTTCACCCAAACTTGATGATACTTGCAGATAATGATCACAACACCAGTCCCACTTGGCTCACCAAATTTCGTTCTTCTAGGTTAAATCGTTCCTTTGCAGTAATCGTTTTTATATTTAGGTTTCACTCTGTTTTCTCCTATATGGATACATGTAGTTGGAATTCTAAATCAAACACGGTTTCTGCTAGCTCTTTGAAACTTGGCACAATAATGTAGTTCCAAGTTCTATCGCTATGGTTTGTGTCCTATTGAAGTATCCCCAAGCAGAGACTGACGAGAATCACTTTCATTGAAAGGGGTTGCCAAGCTTCCAAAAACTACGAGTTTCCGGAAATCTCAGCAAACATTTTTTCACCCAATCTTGATGATACTGGCAGATAATGATCACAACACCAGTCACACTTGGCTCACCAAATTTCGTTCTTCTAGCTTAAACCGTTCCTTTGCAATAACCGTTTTCATATTTAGGTTTCACTGTTTTCTCCTATATGGATACATGTAGTCGGAACTCTAAATCAAACACGGTTTGTGCTAGCTCTTTGAAACTTGGCACAATAATGTACTTCAAAGTTCTATCGCTATGGTTTGTGTCCTATTGAAGTAGCCCCAAGCAGAGACTGAGGAGAATCACATTCATTGAAAGGGTTGCCAAGCTTCCAAAAAACTACGAATTTCCGGAAATCTCAGCAAACATTTTTTTCACCCAATCTTGATGATAATTGCAGATAATGATCACAACACCAGTCCCACTTGGCTCACCAAATTTCGTTCTTATAGGTTAAATCGTTCCTTTGTAGTAATTGTTTTCATGTTTAGGTTGCACTCTGTTTTCTCCTATATAGATACATGCAGTTGGAACTCTAAATCAAAAACGGTTTGTGCTAGCTCTTTGAAACTTGGCACAATAATGTAGTTCTAAGTTCTATCGCTATGGTTTGTGTCCTATTGAAGTTGCCCCAAGCGGAGAGTGACGAGAATCACTTTCATTGAAAGGGGTTGCCAAGCTTGAAAAAAACTACGAGTTTCCGGAAATCTCAGCAAACATTTTTTTCACCCAATCTTGATGATACTGGCAGGTAATGATCAGCACACCAATCCCACTTGGCTCACCAAATTTCGTTCTTCTATGTTAAACCGTTCCTTTGCAGTAACCGTTTTCATGTTTAGGTTTCACTCTGTTTTCTCCTATATGGATACATGTAGTTGGAACTCTAAATCAAACACGGTTTGTGCTACCTCTTTGAAACTTGGCACAATAATATAGTTCCATGTTCTATCGCTATGGTTTGTCTCCTTTTGAAGTAGCCCCAAGCAGAGACTGACGAGAATCCCTTTTCATTGAAAAGGGTTGCCTAGCTTCCAAAAAACTATGAGTTTCCTGAAATCTCAGGAAACATTTATTCACCCAATATTGATGATACTGGCAGGTAATGATCAGTACACCAATACCACTTGGCTCACCAAATTTCGTTCTTCAAGTTAAACCGTTCCTTTGCAGTAACCGTTTTCATGTTTAATTTCAGTCTGTTTTCTCCTATATGGATACATGTAGTTGGAACTCTAAATCAAACAGGGTTTGTGCTAGCTCTTTGAAACTTGGCACAATAATGTAGTTCCAAGTTCTATCGCTATGGTATGTGTCCTATTGAGGTTGCCCCAAGCAGAGACTGACGAGAATCACTTTCATTGAATGGGTTGCCAAGCTTCCAAAAAACTACGAGTTTCCTGAAATCTCAGCAAACATTTTTTCACCCAATCTTGATGATACTGGCAGGTAATGATCAGTACACCAATCCCACTTGGCTCACCAAATTTCGTTCTTCAAGTTAAACCGTTCCTTTGCAGTAACCTTTTTCATGTTTAGGATTCACTCTGTTTTCTCCTATATGGATACATGTAGTTGGAACTCTAAATCAAACACGGTTTGTGCTAGCTCTTTGAAACCAGGCACAATAATGTACTTCCAAGTTCTATCGCTATGGTTTGTGTCCTAGTGAAGTAGCCCCAAGCAGAGACTGACGAGAATCACTTTCATTGAAAGGGGTTGCCACGCTTCCAAAAAACTACGAGTTTCCTGAAATCTCAGCAAACATTTTTTCACCCAATCTTGATGATCCTGGCAGGTAATGATCACTACACCAATCCCACTTGGCTCACCAAATTTCGTTATTCCAGCTTAAACCGTTCCTTTGCAGTAACCGTTTTCGTTTTTAGGTTTCACTCTGTTTTCTCCTATATGCATACATGTAGTTGGAACTCTAAATCAAACACGGTTTGTACGAGCTCTTTGAAACTTGGCACAATCATGTAGTTCCAAGTTCTATCTCTATGGTTTGTGTCCTATTGAAGTAGCCCCAAGCAGAGACTGACGAGAATCACTTTCATTGAAAGGGGTTGCCAAGCTTCCAAAAAACTACGAGTTTCCGGACATCTCAGCAAACATTTTTTCACCCAATCTTGATGATAATTGCAGATAATGATCACAACACCAGTCCCACTTGGCTCACCAAATTTCGTTCTTATAGGTTAAATCGTTCCTTTGCAGGAACCGTTTTCATGTTTAGGTTTCACTCTGTTTTCTCCTATATGGATACATGTAGTTGGAACTCTAAATCAAACACGGTTTGTGCTAGCTCTTTGAAACTTGGCACAATAATGTAGTTCCAAGTTCTATCGCTATGGTTTGTCTCCTATTGAAGTAGCCCCAAGCAGAGACTGACGAGAATCCCTTTCATTGAAAGGTGTTGCCAAGCTTTTGAAAAACTACGAGTTTCCGGAAATCTCAGCAAACATTTTTTCACCCAATCTTGATGATACTGGCAGGTAATGAACAGTACACCAATCCCACTTGGCTCACCAAATTTCGTTCTTCTAGGTTAAACCGTTCCTTTGCAGGAACCGTTTTCATGTTTAGGTTTCACTCTGTTTTCTCCTATATGGATACATGTAGTTGGAACTCTAAATCAAACACGGTTTGTGCTAGCTCTTTGAAACTTGGCACAATAATGTAGTTACAAGATCTATCGCTATGGTTTGTGTCCTATTGAAGTAGCCCCAAGCAGAGACTGACGAGAATGACTTTCATTGAAAGGGGTTGCCAAGCTTCCAAAAAACTACGAGTTTCCGGAAATCTCAGCAACCTTTTTTTCACCCAATCTTGATGATACTGGCAGGTAATGATCAGCACACCAATCCCACTTTGCTCACCAAATTTCGTTCTTCTAGCTTAAACCGTTCCTTTGCAGTAACCGTTTTCATGTTTAGGTTTCACTCTGTTTTCTCCTATATGGATCCATGTAGTTGGAACTCTAAATCAAACACGGTTTGTGCTAGCTCTTTGAAACTTGGCAGAATAATGTAGTTCCAAGTTGAATCGCTATGGTTTGTGTCCTATTGAAGTAGCCCCAAGCAGAGACTGAGGAGAATCACTTTCATTGAAAGGGGTTGCCAAGCTTCCAAAAAACTACGAGTTTCCGGAAATCTCAGCAAACATTTTTTCAACCAATCTTGATGATACTTGCAGATAATGATCAGTACACCAGTCCCACTTGGCTCACCAAATTTCCTTCTTCTAGTTAAATCGTTCCTTTGCAGTAATCGTTTTCATGTTTAGGTTTCACTCTGTTTTCTCCTATATGGATACATGCCGTTGGAACTCTAAATCAAACACGGTTTGTGCTAGCTCTTTGAAACTTGGCACAATAATGTACTTCAAAGTTCTATCACTATGGTTTGTGTCTTATTGAAGTAGCCCCAAGCAGAGACTCACGAGAATCCCTTTCATTGAAAGGGGTTGCCAAGCTTCCAAAAAACTACGAGTTTCCAGGAATCTCAGCAAACATTTTTTCACATACTTGATAATACTGGCAGGTAATGATCAGTACACCAGTCCCACTTGGCTCACCAAATTTCGTTCTTCTAGGTTAAATCGTTCCTTTGCAGTAATCGTTTTTGTATTTAGGTTTCACTCTCTTTTCTCCTATATGGATACATGTAGTTGGAACTCTAAATCAAACACGGTTTGTGCTAGCTCTTTGAAACTTGGCACAATAATGTAGTTCCAAGTTCTATCGCTATGGTTTGTGTCCTATTGAAGTAGCCCCAAGCAGAGCCTGACGAGAATCACTTTCATTGAAACGGGTTGCCAAGCTTTCGAAAAACAACGAGTTTCCGGAAATATCAGCAAACATTTTTTCACCCAATCTTGATAATACTTGCAGATAATGATCACAACACCAGTCCCACTTGGCTCACCAAATTTCGTTCTTCTAGGTTAAACGGTTCCTTTGCAGGAACCGTTTTCATGTTTAGGTTTCACTCTGTTTTCTCCTATATGGATACATGTATTTGGAACGCTAAATCAAACATGGTTTGTGCTAGCTCTTTGAAACTTGGCACAATAATGTAGTTCCAAGTTTTATCGCTATGGTTTGTGTCCTATTGAAGTAGCCCCAAGCAGAGACTGACGAAAATCACTTTCATTGAAAGGGGTTGCCAAGCTTTTGAAAAAGTAGGAGTTTCCGGAAATCTCAGCAAACCTTTTTTCACCCAATCTTGATGATACTGGCAGGTAATGATCAGTACACCAATCCCACTTGGCTCACCAAATTTCGTTCTTCTAGCTTAAACCATTCCTTTGCAGGAACCATTTTCATGTTTAGGTTTCACTCCTTTTTCTCCTATATGGGCACATGTAGTTGGAACTCTAAATCAAACACGGTTTGTGCTAGCTCTTTGAAACTTGGCACAATAATGTAGTTCCAAGTTCTATCGCTATGGTTTGTGTAGTATTGAAGTAGCCCCAAGCAGAGACTGACGAGAATCCCTTTCATTGAAAGGGGTTGCCAAGCTTCCAAAAATCTAAGAGTATCCTGAAATCTCAGCAAACATTTTTTTACCCAATCTTGATGATACTGGCAGGTAATGATCAGTACACCAATCCCAGTTGGCTCACCAAATTTCGTTCTTCTAGCTTAAATCGTTCCTTTGCAGGTACAATTTTCATGTTTAGGTTTCACTCTGTTTTCTCCTATATGGATACATGTAGTTGGAACTCTAAATCAAACACGGTTTGTGCTAGCTCTTTGAAACTTGGCACAATAATGTGCTTCAGAGTTCTATCACTATGGTTTGTGTCCTATTGAAGTAGCCCCAAGCAGAGACTGACGAGAATCCCTTTCATTGAAAGGGGTTGCCAAGCTTCCAAAAAACTACGAGTTTCGGGAAATCTCAGCAAACATTTTTTCACCCAATATTGATGATACTGGCAGGTAATGATCAGTACACCAATCCCACTTGGCTCACCAAATTTCGTTCGTCTAGCTTAAACCGTTCCTTTGCAGGAACCGTTTTCATGTTTAGGTTTCACTCCTTTTTCTCCTATATGGGCACATGTAGTTGGAACACTAAATCAAACACGGTTTGTGCTAGCTCTTTGAAACTTGTCAAAATAATGTAGTTCCAAGTTCTATCTCTATGGTTTGTGTCCTATTG
Source organism: Urocitellus parryii (assembly GCF_045843805.1). Taxonomy (NCBI): domain Eukaryota; kingdom Metazoa; phylum Chordata; class Mammalia; order Rodentia; family Sciuridae; genus Urocitellus; species Urocitellus parryii. Next base: position 17,451 of record NW_027552786.1, on the reverse strand, counting down.
AAGTATCCCCAAGCAGAGACTGACGAGAATCCCTTTCATTGAAAGGGGTTGCCAAGCTTCCAAAAAACTAAGAGTTTCCTGAAATCTCAGCAAACATTTTTTCACCCAATCTTGATGATACTTGCAGGTAATGATCAGTACACCAATCCCACTTGGCTCACCAAATTTCGTTCTTCTAGGTTAAATCGTTCCTTTGCAGGAACAATTTTCATGTTTAGGTTTCACTCTGTTTTCTCCTATATGGATACATGTAGTTGGAACTCTAAATCAAACACGGTTTGTGCTAGCTATTTGAAACTTGGCACAATAATGTAGTTCCAAGTTCTATCACTATGGTTTGTGTCCTATTGAAGTTGCCCCAAGCGCAGAGTGACGAGAATCACTTTCATTGAAAGGGGTTGCCCAGCTTTCGAAAAACTCCGAGTTTCCGGAAATCTCAGCAAACATTTTTTCACCCAATCTTGATGATACTTGCAGATAATGATCAGTACACCAGTCCCACTTGGCTCACCAAATTTCCTTCTTCTAGGTTAAATCGTTCCTTTGCAGTAATCGTTTTCATATTTAGGTTTCACTCTGTTTTCTCCTATATGGATACATGTAGTTGGAACTCTAAATCAAACACGGTTTGTGCTAGCTCTTTAAAACTTGGCACAATAATGTAGTTCCAAGTTCTATCACTATGGTTTGTGTCCTATTGAAGTAGCCCCAAGCAGAGACTGACGAGAATCACTTTCATTGAAAGGGGTTGCCAAGTTTCCAAAAAACTAAGAGTTTCCTGAAATCTCAGCAAACATTTTTTTACCCAATCTTGATGATACTGGCAGGTAATGATCAGTACACCAATCCCACTTGGCTCACCAAATTTCGTTCTTCTAGCTTAAACCGTTCCTTTGCAGTAACCGTTTTCATGTTTAGGTTTCACTCTGTTTTCTACTATATGGATACATGTATTTGGAACTCTAAATCAAACACGGTTTATGATAGCTCTTTGAAACTTGGCACAATAATGTAGTTCCAAGTTCTCTCGCTATGTTTTGTGTCCTATTGAAGCAGCCCCAAGCAGAGACTGACGAAAATCACTTTCATTGAAAGGGGTTGCCCAGCTTTCGAAAAACTAAGAGTTTCCGGAAATCTCAGCAAACATTTTTTCACCCAAACTTGATGATACTGGCAGATAATGATCAGTACACCAGTCCCAATTGGCTCACCAAATTTCCTTTTCTAGGTTAAATCGTTCCTTTGCAGTAATCGTTTTCATATTTAGGTTTCACTCTGTTTTCTCCTATATGGATACATGTAGTTGGAACTCTAAATCAAACACGGTTTTTGCTAGCTCTTTGAAACTTGGCACAATAATGTAGTTCCAAGATCTATCGCTATGGTTTGTGTCCTATTGAAGTACCCCAAGCAGAGACTGATGAGAATCACTTTCATTGAAAGGGGTTGCCAAGCTTCCAAAAACTACGAGTTTCCGGAAATCTCAGCAAACATTTTTTTCACCCAATCTTGATGATCCTGGCAGGTAACGATCAGTACACCAATCCCAATTGGCTCACCAAATTTGGTTCTTCTAGGTTAAACGGTTCCTTTGCAGAAACCGTTTTCATGTTTAGGTTTCACTCTGTTTTCTCCTATATGGATAAAAGTAGTTGGAACTCTAAATCAAACACGGTTTGTGCTAGCTCTTTGAAACTTGGCACAATAATGTAGTTCCAAGTTCTATCGCTATGGTTTGTGTCCTATTGAAGTAGCCCCAAGCAGAGCCTGACGAGAATCACTTTCATTGAAACGGGTTGCCAAGCTTTCGAAAAACAACGAGTTTCCGGAAATCTCAGCAAACATTTTTCACCCAATCTTGATAATACTTGCAGATAATGATCACAACACCAGTCCCACTTGGCTCACCAAATTTCGTTCTTCTAGGTTAAACGGTTCCTTTGCAGGAACCGTTTTCATGTTTAGGTTTCACTCTGTTTTCTCCTATATGGATACATGTATTTGGAACGCTAAATCAAACACGGGTTTGTGCTAGCTCTTTGAAACTTGGCACAATAATGTAGTTCCAAGTTCTATCGCTATGGTTTGTGTCGTATTGAGTAGCCCCAAGCAGAGACTGACGAGAATCCCTTTCATTGAAGGGGGTTGCCAAGCTTCCAAAAAACTAAGAGTTTCCTGAAATCTCAGCAAACTTTTTTTTACCCAATCTTGATGATACTGGCAGGTAATGATCAGTACACCAATCCCAGTTGGCTCACCAAATTTCGTTCTTCTAGCTTAAATCGTTCCTTTGCAGGAACAATTTTCATGTTTAGGTTTCACTCTGTTTTCTCCTATATGGATACATGTAGTTGGAACTCTAAATCAAACACGGTTTGTGCTAGCTCTTTGAAACTTGGCACAATAATGTGCTTCAGAGTTCTATCACTATGGTTTGTGTCCTATTGAAGTAGCCCCAAGCAGAGACTGACGAGAATCCCTTTCATTGAAAGGGGTTGCCAAGCTTCCAAAAAACTAAGAGTATCCTGAAATCTCAGCAAACATTTTTTTACCAATCTTGATGATACTGGCAGGTAATGATCAGTACACCAATCCCACTTGGCTCACCAAATTTCGATCTTCTAGGTTAAATCGTTCCTTTGCAGTAATGGTTTTCATGTTTACGTTTCACTCTGTTTTCTCCTATATGGATACATGCAGTTGGAATTCTAAATCTAACACGGTTTGTGCTAGCTCTTTGAAACTTGGCACAATAATGTAGTTCCAAGTTCTATCGCTATGGTTTGTGTCCTATTGAAGTAGCCCCAAGCAGAGACTGACGAGAATCCCTTTCATTGAAAGGGGTTGCCAAGCTTCCAAAAAACTACGAGTTTCGGGAAATCTCAGCAAACATTTTTTCACCCAATATTGATGATACTGGCAGGTAATGATCAGTACACCAATCCCACTTGGCTCACCAAATTTCGTTCGTCTAGCTTAAACCGTTCCTTTGCAGGAACCGTTTTCATGTTTAGGTTTCACTCCTTTTTCTCCTATATGGGCACATGTAGTTGGAACTCTAAATCAAACACGGTTTGTGCTAGCTCTTTGAAACTTGTCAAAATAATGTAGATCCAAGTTCTATCTCTATGGTTTGTGTCCTATTGAAGTAGCCCCAAGCAGAGACTGACGAGAATCCCTTTCATTGAAAGGGGTTGCCAAGCTTCCAAAAAACTAAGAGTTTCCTGAAATCTCAGCAAACATTTTTTCACCCAATCTTGATGATACTGGCAGGTAATGATCAGTACACCAATCCCACTTGGCTCACCAAATTTCGTTCTTCTAGGTTAAATCGTTCCTTTGCAGGAACAATTTTCATGTTTAGGTTTCACTCTGTTTTCTCCTATATGGATACATGTAGTTGGAACTCTAAATCAAACACGGTTTGTGCTAGCTCTTTGAAACTTGGCACAATAATGTAGTTCAAGTTCTATCACTATGGTTTGGGTCCTATTGAAGTTGCCCCAAGCGCAGAGTGACGAGAATCCCTTTCATTGAAAGGGGTTGCCAAGCGTCCAAAAAACTACGAGTTTCCGGAAATCTCAGCAAACATTTTTCACCCAATCTTGATGATACTGGCAGGTAATGATCAGTACACCAATCCCACTTGGCTCACCTAATTTCGTTCTTCTAGGTTAAACCGTTCCTTTGCAGTAACCGTTTTCATGTTTAGGTTTCACTCTGTTTTCTCCTATATGGATATATGTAGTTGGAACTCTAAATCAAACACGGTTTGTGCTAGCTCTTTGAAATTTGGCACAATAATGTAGTTCCAAGTTCTATCACTATGGTTTGTGTCCTATTGAAGTTGCCCCAAGCGCAGAGTGACGAGAATCCCTTTCATTGAAAGGGGTTGCCAAGCTTCCAAAAAACTACGAGTTTCCGGAAATCTCAGCAAACATTTTTTCACCCAATCTTGATGATACTTGCAGATAAACATCAGTACACCAATCCCACTTGGCTCACCAAATTTCGTTCTTCTAGGTTAAACCGTTCCTTTGCAGTAACCGTTTTCATGTTTAGGTTTCACTCTGTTTTCTCCTATATGGATACATGTAGTTGGAACTCTAAATCAAACAGGGTTTGTGCTAGCTCTTTGAAACGTGGCACAATAATGTAGTTCCAAGTTTTATCGCTGTGGTTTGTGTCCTATTGAAGTAGCCCCAAGCAGAGACTGACGAGAATCACTTTCATTGAAAGGGTTTGCAAAGCTTTTCAAAAACTACGAGTTTCCGGAATTCTCAGCAAACATTTTTTCACCGAATCTTGATGATACTGGCAGGTCATGATCAGTACACCAATCCGACTTGGCTCACCAAATGTCGTTCTTCTAGGTTAAACAGTTCCTTTGCAGTTACCGTATTCATATTTAGGTTTCACTCTGTTTTCTCCTATATGGATACATGTATTTGGAACTCTAAATCAAACACGGTTTGTGGTAGCTCTTTGAAACTTTGCACAATAATGTAGTTCCAAGTTCTATCGCTATGGTTTGTGTCCTATTGAAGCAGCCCCAAGCAGAGACTGACGAAAATCACTTTCATTGAAAGGGGTTGCCAAGCTTCCAAAAAACTACGAGTTTCCGGAAATCTCAGCAAACATTTTTTCACCCAATCTTGATGATACTGGCAGGTAATGATCTGTACACCAGTCCCACTTGGCTCACCAAATTTCCTTCTTCTAGGTTAAATCGTTCCTTTACAGTAATCGTTTTCATATTTAGGTTTCACTCTGTTTTCTCCTATATGGATACATGTAGTTGGAACTCTAAATCAAACACGGTTTGTGCTAGCTCTTTGAAACGTGGCACAATAATGTAGTTCCAACTTCTATCGCTATGGTTTGTGTCCTATTGAAGTAGCCCCAAGCAGAGACTGACGAGAATCACTTTCATTGAAAGGGGTTGCCAAGCTACCAAAAATCTATGAGTTTAATGAAATCTCAGCAAACTTTTTTTCACCCAATCTTGTTGATACTTGCAGGTAATGATCAGTACACCAATCCCACATGACTCACCAAATTTCGTTCTTCTAGGTTAAACGGTTCCTTTGCAGGAACCATTTTCATGTTGGAACTCTTAATCAAGCTTTTGAGAAACTACGAGTTGGCTTAAACCGTTCCTTTGCAGAAACCGTTTTCATGTTTAGGTTTCACTCTGTCTTCTCCTATATGGATACATGTAGTTGGAACTCTAAATCAAACACGGTTTGTGCTAGCTCTTTGAAACTTGGCACAATAATGTAGTTCCAAGTTCTATCGCTATGGTTTGTGTCCTATTGAAGTAGCCCCAAGCAGAGACTTATGAAAATCACTTTCATTGAAAGGGGTTGCCAAGCTTCCAAAAAACTACTAGTTTCCTGAAATCTCAGCAAACATTTTTTCACCCAATCTTGATGATACTGGCAGGTAATGATCAGTACACCAATCCCACTTGGCTCACCAAATTTCGTTTCGTCCGTTCCTTTGCAGTATCCGTTTTCATTTTAAGGTTTCACTCTGTTTTCTCCTATATGGATATATGTAGTTGGAACTCTAAATCAAACATGGTTTGTGGTAGCTCTTTGAAACTTGGTGCAATAATGTAGTTCCAAGTTCTATCGCTATGGTTTGTGTCCTATAGAAGTACCCCAAGCAGAGACTGACGAGAATCACTTTCATTGAAATGGGTTGCCAAGCTTTCGAAAAAATACGAGTTTCCGGAAATCTCAGCAAACATTTTTTCACCCAATCTTGATGATACTTGCAGATAAACATCAGTACACCAGTCCCACTTGGCTCACCAAATCACGTTCTTCTACGTTAAATCGTTCCTTTGCAGTAACCGTTTTCATGTTTAGGTTTCACTCTGTTTTCTCCAATATGGATACATGCAGTTGGAACTCTAAATCAAACACGGTTTGTGCTAGCTCTTTGAAACTTGGCACAATAATGTAGTTCCAAGTTCTATCGCTCTGGTTTGTGTCCTATTGAAGTATCCCCAAGCAGAGCCTGACGAGAATCACTTTCATTGAAAGGGGTTGCCAAGCTTCAAAAAAACTACGAGTTTCCGGAAATCTCAGCAAACATTTTTTCACCCAATCTTGATGATAGTGGCAGGTAATGATCAGTACACCAATCCCAGTTGGCTCACCAAATTTCGTTCTTCTAGGTTAAATCGTTCCTTTGCAGGAACCATTTTCATGTTTCGGTTTCACTCTGTTTTCTCCTATATGGATACATGTAGTTGGAACTGTAAATCAAACATGGTTTGTGCTAGCTCTTTGAAACTTGGCACAATAATGTAGTTCCAAGTTCAATCACTATGGTTTGTGTCCTATTGAAGTTCCCCGAAGCGCAGAGTGACGAGAATCCCTTTCATTGAAAGTGGTTGCCAAGGTTCCAAAAAACTACGAGTTTCCGGAAATCTCAGCAAACATTTTTTCACCCAATCCTGATGATACTGGCAGGTAATGATCAGTACACCAATCCCACTTGGCTCACCAAATTTCGTTCTTCTAGGTTAAACCGTTCCTTTGCAGTAACCGTTTTCATGTTTAGGTTTCACTCTGTTTTCTCCTATATGGATACATGTAGTTGGAACTCTAAATCAAACAGGGTTTGTGCTAGCTCTTTGAAACGTGGCACAATAATGTAGTTCCAAGTTTTATCGCTGTGGTTTGTGTCCTATTGAAGTAGCCCCAAGCAGAGACTGACGAGAATCACTTTCATTGAAAGGGTTTGCAAAGCTTTTCAAAAACTACGAGTTTCCGGAATTCTCAGCAAACATTTTTTCACCGAATCTTGATGATACTGGCAGGTCATGATCAGTACACCAATCCGACTTGGCTCACCAAATGTCGTTCTTCTAGGTTAAACAGTTCCTTTGCAGTTACCGTATTCATATTTAGGTTTCACTCTGTTTTCTCCTATATGGATACATGTATTTGGAACTCTAAATCAAACACGGTTTGTGGTAGCTCTTTGAAACTTTGCACAATAATGTAGTTCCAAGTTCTATCGCTATGGTTTGTGTCCTATTGAAGCAGCCCCAAGCAGAGACTGACGAAAATCACTTTCATTGAAAGGGGTTACCAAGCTTCCAAAAAACTACGAGTTTCCGGAAATCTCAGCAAACATTTTTTCACCCAATCTTGATGATACTGGCAGGTAATGATCTGTACACCAGTCCCACTTGGCTCACCAAATTTCCTTCTTCTAGGTTAAATCGTTCCTTTACAGTAATCGTTTTCATATTTAGGTTTCACTCTGTTTTCTCCTATATGGATACATGTAGTTGGAACTCTAAATCAAACACGGTTTGTGCTAGCTCTTTGAAACGTGGCACAATAATGTAGTTCCAACTTCTATCGCTATGGTTTGTGTCCTATTGAAGTAGCCCCAAGCAGAGACTGACGAGAATCACTTTCATTGAAAGGGGTTGCCAAGCTACCAAAAATCTATGAGTTTAATGAAATCTCAGCAAACTTTTTTTCACCCAATCTTGTTGATACTTGCAGGTAATGATCAGTACACCAATCCCACATGACTCACCAAATTTCGTTCTTCTAGGTTAAACGGTTCCTTTGCAGGAACCATTTTCATGTTGGAACTCTTAATCAAGCTTTTGAGAAACTACGAGTTGGCTTAAACCGTTCCTTTGCAGAAACCGTTTTCATGTTTAGGTTTCACTCTGTCTTCTCCTATATGGATACATGTAGTTGGAACTCTAAATCAAACACGGTTTGTGCTAGCTCTTTGAAACTTGGCACAATAATGTAGTTCCAAGTTCTATCGCTATGGTTTGTGTCCTATTGAAGTAGCCCCAAGCAGAGACTGACGAGAATCACTTTCATTGAAAGGGGTTGCCAAGCTTCCAAAAAACTACGAGTTTCCTGAAATCTCAGCAAACATTTTTTCACCCAACCTTGATGATACTAGCAGGTAATGATCAGTACACCAATCCCACTTGGCTCACGAAATTTCGTTATTCTAGGTTAAACGGTTCCTTTGCAGTAACCGTTTTCATGTTTAGGTTTCACTCTGTTTTCTCCTATATGGATACATGTAGTTGGAACTCTAAATCAAACACGGTTTGTGCTAGCTCTTTGAAATTTGGCACAATAATGTAGTTCCAACTTCTATCGCTATGGTTTGTGTCCTATTGAAGTAGCCCCAAGCAGAGACTGACGAGAATCCCTTTCATTGAAAGGGGTTGCCAAGCTTTTGAAAAACTAGGAGTTTCCGGAAATCTCAGCAAACATTTTTTCACCCAATCTTGATGATACTGGCAGGTCATGATCAGTACACCAATCCCACTTGGCTCACCAAATTTCATTCTTCTAGCTTATACCGTGCCATTGCAGTAACCGTTTTCATGTTTTAGGTTTCACTCTGTTTTCTCCTATATGGATACATGTAGTTGGAACTCTAAATCAAACACGGTTTGTGCTAGCTCTTTGTAACTTGGCACAATAATGTAGTTCCAAGTTCTATCGCTATGGTTTGTGTCCTATTGAAGTAGCCCCAAGCAGAGACTGACGAGAATCACTTTCATTGAAAGGGGTTGCCAAGCTACCAAAAATCTATGAGTTTAATGAAATCTCAGCAAACTTTTTTTCACCCAATCTTGTTGATACTTGCAGGTAATGATCAGTACACCAATCCCACATGACTCACCAAATTTCGTTCTTCTAGATTAAACCGTTCCTTTGCAGTAACCGTTTTCATGTTTAGGTTTCACTCTGTTTTCTCCTATATGGATACATGTAGTTGGAACTCTAAATCAAACACGGTTTGTGCTAGCTCTTTGAAATTTGGCACAATAATGTAGTTCCAAGTTCTATCGCTATGGTTTGTGTCCTATTGAAGTAGCGCCAAGCAGAGACTCACGAGAATCCCTTTCATTGAAAGGGGTTGCCAAGCTTCCAAAAAACTACGAGTTTCCTGAAATCTCAGGAAATATTTTTTCACCCAATCTTGTTGATGCTTGCAGGTAATGATCAGTACACCAATCCCACATGGCTCACCAAATTTCGGTCTTCTAGCTTAAAACGTTCCTTTGCAGTAACCGTTTTCATGTTTAGGTTTCACTCTGATTTCTCCTATATGGATACATGTATTTGGAACTCTAAATCAAACAGGGTTTGTGCTAGCTCTTTGAAACTTGGCACAATAATGTAGTTCCAAGTTCTATCGCTATGGTTTGTGTCCTATTGAAGTAGCCCCAAGCAGAGACTGACGAGAATCACATTGATTGAAAGGTGTTGCCAAGCTATCGAAAAACTAAGAGTTTCCGGAAATCTCAGCAAACATTTTTTTCACGCAATCTTGATGATACTGGCAGGTAATGATCAGTACACCAATCCCACTTGGCTCACCTATTTTCGTTCTTCTAGGTTAAACGGTTCCTTTGCAGGAACCGTTTTCATGTTTAGGTTTCACTCTGTTTTCTCCTATATGGATACATGTAGTTGGAACTCTAAATCAAACACGGTTTGTGCTAGCTCATTGAAACGTGGCACAATAATGTAGTTCCAACTTCTATCGCTTTGGTTTGTGTCCTATTGAAGTAGCCCCAAGCAGAGACTGACGAGAATCACTTCCATTGAAAGGGGTTGCCAAGGTTCCAAAAAACTACGAGTTTCCGGAAATCTCAGCAAACATTTTTTCACCCAACCTTGATGATACTGTCAGGTAATGATCAGTACACCAATCCCACTTGGCTAACCTATTTTCGTTCTTCTGGCTTAAACCGTTCCTTTGCAGTGACCGTTTTCATTTTTAGGTTTCACTCTGTTTTCTCCTATATGGATACATGTATTTGGAACGCGAAATCAAACACGGTTTGTGCTCGCTCTTTGAAACTTGGCACAATAATGTAGTTCCAAGTTCTATCGCTATGGTTTGTGTCCTATTGAAGTAGCCCCAAGCAGAGACTGACGAGAATCACTTTCATTGAAAGGGGTTGCCAAGCTTTCGAGAAACTACGAGTTTCCGGATTCTCAGCAAACATTTTTTCACCCAATCTTGATGATACTGGCAGGTCATGATCAGTACACCAATCCCACTTGGCTCACCAAATTTCGTTCTTCTAGGTTAAACGGTTCCTTTGCAGGAACCGTTTTCATGTTTAGGTTTCACTCTGTTTTCTCCTATATGGATACATGTAGTTGGAACTCTAAATCAAACACTGTTTGTGCTAGCTCTTTGAAACGTGGCACAATAATGTAGTTCCAACTTCTATCGCTATGGTTTTTGTCCTATTGAAGTAGCCCCAAGCAGAGACTGACGAGAATCCCTTTCATTGAAAGGGGTTGCCAAGCTTTTGAAAATCTACGAGTTTCCGGAAATCTCAGCAAATATTTTTTCACCCAATCTTGATGATACTGGCAGGTAATGATCAGTACACCAATCCCACTTGGCTAACCTATTTTCGTTCTTCTGGCTTAAACCGTTCCTTTGCAGTAACCGTTTTCATTTTTAGGTTTCACTTTGTTTTCTCCTATATGGATACATGTATTTGGAACTCTAAATCAAACACGGTTTGTGCTAGCTCTTTGAAACTTGGCACAATAATGTAGTTCCCAGTTCTATCGCTATGGTTTGTGTCCTATTGAAGTAGCCACAAGCAGAGACTGACGAGAATCACTTTCATTGAAAGGTGTTGCGAAGCTATCGAAAAACTAAGAGTTTCCGGAAATCTCAGCAAACATTTTTTCACGCAATCTTGATGATACTGGCAGGTAATGATCAGTACATCAATCCCACTTGGCTCACCAAATTTCGATCTTCTGGGTTAAATCGTTCCTTTGCAGTAATAGTTTTCATGTTTAGGTTTCACTCTGTTTTCTCCTATATGGATACATGTAGTTGGAACTCTTAATCAAACAGGGTTTGTGCAAGCTCTTTGAAACTTGGCACAATAATGTAGTTCCCAGTTCTATGGCTGTGGTTTGTGTCCTATTGAAGTAGCCCCAAGCAGAGACTGACGAGAATTACTTTCATTGAAAGGGGTTGCCAAGCTTTCGTAAAACTACGAGTTTCCGGATTCTCAGCAAACATTTTTTCACCCAATCTTGATGATACTGGCAGGTCATGATCAGTACACCAATCCCACTTGGCTCACCAAATTTCGTTCTTCTAGGTTAAACGGTTCCTTTGCAGGAACCGTTTTCATGTTTAGGTTTCACTCTGTTTTCTCCTATGTGGATACATGAAGTTGGAACGCTAAATCAAACACGGTTTGTGCTAGCTCTTTGAAACTTGGCACAATAATGTAGTTCTAAGTTCTATCGCTATGGTTTGTGTCCTATTGAAGTAGCCCCAAGCAGAGACTGACGAGAATCACTTTCATTGAAAGGGGTTGCCAAGCTTTCGAAAAACTACGAGTTTCCGGATTCTCAGCAAACATTTTTTCACCCAATCTTGATGATACTGGCAGGTAATGATCAGTACACCAATCCCACTTGGCTCACCAAATTTCCTTCTTCTGGATTAAATCGTTCCTTTGCAGTAAACGTTTTCATGTTTAGGTTTCACTCTGTTTTCTCCTATATGGATACATGTAGTTCGAACTCTAAATCAAGCACGGTTTGTGCTCGTTCTTTGAAACTTGGCACAATAATGTAGTTCCAAGTTCTATCGCTATGGTTGGTGTCCTATTGAAGTAGCCCCAAGCAGAGACTGACGAGAATCACTTTCATTGAAAGGGGTTGCCAAGCTTTCGAAAAACTACGAGTTTCCGGATTCTCAGCAAACATTTTTGCACCCAATCTTGATGATACTGACAGGTCATGATCAGTACACCAATCCCACTTGGCTCACCAAATTTCGTTCTTCTAGGTTAAACGGTTCCTTTGCAGGAACCGTTTTCATGTTTAGGTGTCACTCTGTTTTCTCTTATATGGATACATGTAGTTGGAACTCTAAATCAAACACGGTTTGTGCTAGCTCTTTGAAACGTGGCACAATAATGTAGTTTCAAGTTCTATCGCTATGGTTTGTGTCCTATTGAAGTAGCCCCAAGCAGAGACTGACGAGAATCACTTTCATTGAAGGGGTTGCCAAGCTTTTGAATAACTAAGAGTTTCCGGAAATCTCAGCAAACATTTTTCCACGCAATCTTGATGATACTGGCAGGTAATGATCAGTACACCAATCCCACTTGGCTAACCTATTTTCGTTCTTCTGACTTAAACCGTTCCTTTGCAGTAACCGTTTTCATTTTTATGTTTCACTCTGTTTTCTCCTATAAGGATACATGTATTTGGAACTCTAAATCAAACACGGTTTGTGCTAGCTCTTTGAAACTTGGCACAATAATGTAGTTCCCAGTTCTATCGCTATGGTTTGTGTCCTATTGAAGTAGCCACAAACAGAGACTGACGAGAATCACTTTCATTGAAAGGGGTTGCCAAGCTTCCAAAAAACTAAGAGTTTCCGGAAATCTCAGCAAACATTTTTCCACGCAATCTTGATGATACTGGCAGGTAATGATCAGTACACCAATCCCACTTGGCTCACCAAATTTCGATCTTCTGGGTTAAATCGTTCCTTTGCAGTAATAGTTTCATGTTTATGTTTCACGCTGTTTTCTCCTATATGGATTACATGTAGTTGGAACTCTAAATCAAACACGGTTTGTGCTAGCTCTTTGAAACTTGGCACAATAATGTAGTTCCAAGTTCTATTGCTATGGTTTGTGTCCTATTGAAGTAGCCCCAAGCAGAGACTCACGAGAATACCTTTCATTGAAAGGGGTTGCCAAGCTTCCAAAAAACTACGAGTTTCCTGAAATCTCAGGAAACATTTTTTCACCCAATCTTGATTATACTGGCAGGTCATGATCAGTACACCAATCCCACTTGGCTCACCAAATTTCATTCTTCTAGCTTAAACCGTGCCGTTGCAGTAACCGTTTTCATGTTTAGGTTTCACTCTGTTTTCTCCTATATGGATACATGTAGTTGGAACTCTAAATCAAACACGGTTTGTGCTAGCTCTTTGAAACTTGGCACAATAATGTAGTTCCAAGTTCTATCGCTATGGTTTGTGTCCTATAGAAGTAGCCCCAAGCAAAGACTGACGAGAATCACTTTCATTGAAAGGTGTTGCCAAGCTTTCGAAAAACTACGAGTTTCTGGATTCTCAGCAAACATTTTTTCACCCAATCTTGATGATACTGGCAGGTAATGATCAGTACACCAATCCTACTTGTCTCACCAAATTTCGATCTTCTGGGTTAAATCGTTCCTTTGCAGTAATCGTTTTCATGTTTAAGTTTCACTCTGTTTTCTCCTATATGGATACATGTAGTTGGAACTCTAAATCAAACACGGTTTGTGCAAGCTCTTTGAAACTTGGCACAATAATGTAGTTCCAAGTTCTATCGCTGTGGTTTCTGTCCTATTGAAGTAGCCCCAAGCAGAGACTGACGAGAATCCCTTTCATTGAAAGGGGTTGCCAAGCTTCCAAAAAACTACGAGTTTCCTGAAATCTCAGGAAACATTTTTTCAACCAATCTTGTTGATGCTTGCAGGTAATGATCAGTACACCAATCCCACATGGCTCACCAAATTTCGGTCTTCTAGCTTAAAACGTTCCTTTGCAGTAACCGTTTTCATGTTTAGGTTTCACTCTGTTTTCTCCTATATGGATACATGTAGTTGGAAGTCTAAATCAAACACGGTTTGTGCTAGCTCTTTGAAACTTGGCACAATAATGTAGTTCCAAGTTCTATCTCTATGGTTTGTGTCCTATTGAAGTAGCCCCAAGCAGAGACTGACGAGAATCCCTTTCATTGAAAGGGGTTGCCAAGCTTCCAAAAAACTAAGAGTTTCCTGAAATCTCAGCAAACATTTTTTCACCCAATCTTGATGATACTGGCAGGTCATGATCAGTACACCAATCCGACTTGGCTCACCAAATGTCGTTCTTCTAGGTTAAACAGTTCCTTTGCAGTTACCGTTTTCATATTTAGGTTTCACTCTGTTTTCTCCTATATGGATACATATATTTGGAACTCTAAATCAAACACGGTTTGTGGTAGCTCTTTGAAACTTTGCACAATAATGTAGTTCCAAGTTCTATCGCTATGGTTTGTGTCCTATTGAAGCAGCCCCAAGCAGAGACTGACGAAAATCACTTTCATTGAAAGCGGTTGCCAAGCTTTCGAAAAACTACGAGTTTCCGGAAATCTCAGCAAACATTTTTTCACCCAATCTTGATAATACTTGCAGATAATGATCACAACACCAGTCCCACTTGGCTCACCAAATTTTGTTCTTCTAGGTTAAACGGTTCCTTTGCAGGAACCGTTTTCATGTTTAGGTTTCACTCTGTTTTCTCCTATATGGATACATGTATTTGGAACTCTAAATCAAACACAGTTTGTGCTAGCTCTTTGAAACTTGGCACAATAATGTAGTTCCAAGTTTTATTGCTATGGTTTGTGTCCTATTGATGTAGCCCCAAGCAGAGACTTATGAAAATCACTTTCATTGAAAGGGGTTGCCAAGCTTCCAAAAAACTACTAGTTTCCTGAAATCTCAGCAAACATTTTTTCACCCAATCTTGATGATACTGGCAGGTAATGATCAGTACACCAATCCCACTTGGCTCACCAAATTTCGTTCGTCTAACTTAAACCGTTCCTTTGCAGTATCCGTTTTCATTTTAAGGTTTCACTCTGTTTTCTCCTATATGGATATATGTAGTTGGAACTCTAAATCAAACATGGTTTGTGGTAGCTCTTTGAAACTTGGCGCAATAATGTAGTTCCAAGTTCTATCGCTATGGTTTGTGTCCTATAGAAGTACCCCAAGCAGAGACTGACGAGAATCACTTTCATTGAAAGGGGTTGCCAAGCTTTCGGAAAAATACGAGTTTCCGGAAATCTCAGCAAACATTTTTTCACCCAATCTTGATGATACTTGCAGATAAACATCAGTACACCAGTCCCACTTGGCTCACCAAATCACGTTCTTCTACGTTAAATCGTTCCTTTGCAGTAACCGTTTTCATGTTTAGGTTTCACTCTGTTTTCTCCAATATGGATACATGCAGTTGGAACTCTAAATCAAACACGGTTTGTGCTAGCTCTTTGAAACTTGGCACAATAATGTAGTTCCAAGTTCTATCGCTCTGGTTTGTGTCCTATTGAAGTATCCCCAAGCAGAGCCTGACGAGAATCACTTTCATTGAAAGGGGTTGCCAAGCTTCAAAAAAACTACGAGTTTCCGGAAATCTCAGCAAACATTTTTTCACCCAATCTTGATGATAGTGGCAGGTAATGATCAGTACACCAATCCCAGTTGGCTCACCAAATTTCGTTCTTCTAGGTTAAATCGTTCCTTTGCAGGAACCATTTTCATGTTTCGGTTTCACTCTGTTTTCTCCTATATGGATACATGTAGTTGGAACTGTAAATCAAACATGGTTTGTGCTAGCTCTTTGAAACTTGGCACAATAATGTAGTTCCAAGTTCAATCACTATGGTTTGTGTCCTATTGAAGTTCCCCGAAGCGCAGAGTGACGAGAATCCCTTTCATTGAAAGTGGTTGCCAAGGTTCCAAAAAACTACGAGTTTCCGGAAATCTCAGCAAACATTTTTTCACCCAATCCTGATGATACTGGCAGGTAATGATCAGTACACCAATCCCACTTGGCTCACCAAATTTCGTTCTTCTAGGTTAAACCGTTCCTTTGCAGTAACCGTTTTCATGTTTAGGTTTCACTCTGTTTTCTCCTATATGGATACATGTAGTTGGAACTCTAAATCAAACAGGGTTTGTGCTAGCTCTTTGAAACGTGGCACAATAATGTAGTTCCAAGTTTTATCGCTGTGGTTTGTGTCCTATTGAAGTAGCCCCAAGCAGAGACTGACGAGAATCACTTTCATTGAAAGGGTTTGCAAAGCTTTTCAAAAACTACGAGTTTCCGGAATTCTCAGCAAACATTTTTTCACCGAATCTTGATGATACTGGCAGGTCATGATCAGTACACCAATCCGACTTGGCTCACCAAATGTCGTTCTTCTAGGTTAAACAGTTCCTTTGCAGTTACCGTATTCATATTTAGGTTTCACTCTGTTTTCTCCTATATGGATACATGTATTTGGAACTCTAAATCAAACACGGTTTGTGGTAGCTCTTTGAAACTTTGCACAATAATGTAGTTCCAAGTTCTATCGCTATGGTTTGTGTCCTATTGAAGCAGCCCCAAGCAGAGACTGACGAAAATCACTTTCATTGAAAGGGGTTGCCAAGCTTCCAAAAAACTACGAGTTTCCGGAAATCTCAGCAAACATTTTTTCACCCAATCTTGATGATACTGGCAGGTAATGATCTGTACACCAGTCCCACTTGGCTCACCAAATTTCCTTCTTCTAGGTTAAATCGTTCCTTTACAGTAATCGTTTTCATATTTAGGTTTCACTCTGTTTTCTCCTATATGGATACATGTAGTTGGAACTCTAAATCAAACACGGTTTGTGCTAGCTCTTTGAAACGTGGCACAATAATGTAGTTCCAACTTCTATCGCTATGGTTTGTGTCCTATTGAAGTAGCCCCAAGCAGAGACTGACGAGAATCACTTTCATTGAAAGGGGTTGCCAAGCTACCAAAAATCTATGAGTTTAATGAAATCTCAGCAAACTTTTTTTCACCCAATCTTGTTGATACTTGCAGGTAATGATCAGTACACCAATCCCACATGACTCACCAAATTTCGTTCTTCTAGGTTAAACGGTTCCTTTGCAGGAACCATTTTCATGTTGGAACTCTTAATCAAGCTTTTGAGAAACTACGAGTTGGCTTAAACCGTTCCTTTGCAGAAACCGTTTTCATGTTTAGGTTTCACTCTGTCTTCTCCTATATGGATACATGTAGTTGGAACTCTAAATCAAACACGGTTTGTGCTAGCTCTTTGAAACTTGGCACAATAATGTAGTTCCAAGTTCTATCGCTATGGTTTGTGTCCTATTGAAGTAGCCCCAAGCAGAGACTGACGAGAATCACTTTCATTGAAAGGGGTTGCCAAGCTTCCAAAAAACTACGAGTTTCCTGAAATCTCAGCAAACATTTTTTCACCCAACCTTGATGATACTAGCAGGTAATGATCAGTACACCAATCCCACTTGGCTCACGAAATTTCGTTATTCTAGGTTAAACGGTTCCTTTGCAGTAACCGTTTTCATGTTTAGGTTTCACTCTGTTTTCTCCTATATGGATACATGTAGTTGGAACTCTAAATCAAACACGGTTTGTGCTAGCTCTTTGAAATTTGGCACAATAATGTAGTTCCAACTTCTATCGCTATGGTTTGTGTCCTATTGAAGTAGCCCCAAGCAGAGACTGACGAGAATCACTTTCATTGAAAGGGGTTGCCAAGCTTTTGAAAAACTAGGAGTTTCCGGAAATCTCAGCAAACATTTT